>NC_064629.1:911324552-911627496 GCF_023864275.1 Schistocerca cancellata
TGGGACGGATTAAGGATTTGTAGGTGTGGAGGATGGTAGAGGGGTGCAACCCTTATGTCCGGCCAGAGAGGAGTTTGAGGAGTCGGAGGCGGTTGTGGGCTTTGGATTGGATGGAGTGGAGATGAGGGATCCAGTTGAGGTGACGGTCAATGGTGAGGCCAAGGTAGGTGAGGGTGGAGGTGAGGCGGACAGGACAGGCGCAGACAGTAAGGGAGAAATCCAGGAGCCGGAAGGAGCGAGTGGTACGATCTATGATGATTGCCTGGGTCTTGGAAGGATTGATTTTCAGGAGCCACTGGTTACACCATGCAGCAAAAAGGTCAAGGTGATTCTGGAGAAGGCGTTGGGACCGTTGGAAGGTAGGAGTGAGGGCGAGGAATGCAGTGTCATCAGCATATTGCAAGAGGTGTACTGGAGGGGGGGGTTGGGGCATATCTGCCATGTACAGGTGGTAGAGGAGAGGGGAGAGGACAGAGCCCTGGGGCACACCTGCAGATGGGTAGAAGGTGTGGGAATTGGCATTATGGATGGTAACATAGGAGGGCTGGTGGGAGAGGAAGGAGGCCATCAGATGGATGTAGTTGATAGGAAGGGCGTAGGTTTGGAGTTTAAACAGGAGACCAGGATGCCAGACACGGTCGTAGGCCTTTTCGAAGTCAAGGGAGACAAAAATGGTGGAGCAACGGGAGTTAAACTGGAGGGAGAGGAGATGAGTGAGGTGAAGGAGTTGGTCATCAGCAGCGAAGGAAGGTCGAAAACCACATTGGGTGTTGGGGAGGAGGTGGTTTTGGCATAGGTGGTGATGGATGTGCCGGGTAAGGATGGATTCCAAGAGCTTGCTGAACACCGATGTGAGACAGATAGGATGATACGAAGAGGCATCAGATGGAGGCTTGTTGGGTTCGGAGAACATCAGGATACGGGAGGTTTTCCACAGGTCGGGATAGAAGCCAGTGGCAAGGATGACATTGTAGGTGGTTGCAAGGACTGAAAGGAAGGAGGGAGGGCAGTGTTTGAGGTGGCGGTATGTAATGCAGTCATGGCCGGGAGCAGTGTTACGTTTAGTGCGGAGTGTGAGGCTGATGTCCTGTGTAGTGATGGGAGTGTTAAGTTCAGATAGTGGTGTGTGGCCCAAGTACTGGAAGCTAGGAGCAAGGGGAGGAACAGAGGTACTCTTACGGTCCATGACGTCAGGGAAGAGGGAATAATCAAAGTGGGGATCATCTGGGATGGAAAAAACATCAGAGAGGTGAGAGGCAAAGTGGTTGGCCTTACTGAGGTTGGCAGGAAAGGGACGGTCATTAAGGAGGAGAGGGTGCTGGTGGGTGAGGCAGTTCCCAGTAAGGCGGTGGATAGCAGACTAGTACTTGGAAGAGTTTATGGGGAGCATGGTGTTTAATTGTGTACATGTCTGGCGCCAGGCACGGCGTTTCTTCACAGTAAGCAGGTTGCGGATGTGTCGTTGTAATTGCCGGTGGCGGGCAAGTGTATCCCGGTCACGAGTGCGGAGAAAAGAGCGGTAGAGGCGGCGGGACTCTCGAAGGAGAAGGACGGCATGTGGAGGCAGGGCGGGGTAGTGAGGGAGGATGGCTTTGGTGGGGATATGGGTGGCGACGGCGTCAGACAAGGTCTGGTGCAGGAAGGGAGCAGTGCGAGAGATGTCATCAGGAGAGTGGAGGGTAAGGTCATGGCCATCAACCTGGGTGTGAATGGAGTCCCGGTAGGCATCCCAGTTGGCACGGGAGTAATCATGGACAAGTTTAGGAGGGACGTCGGGGCGAGGAGCATTGCAGGGATGGCGACCATTAGAGATAGTGAGGAGAACAGGAGCATGGTCACTGCCAATGAGGTCAAGGACATCTGTGTTGATGCGCCCAAGGAGGTTGGGAGAGGCAAGGACCATATTGGGAGTGCTGTTGGATTCGGGTCGGGTGTGATGAGGCAGGGGATCCAGGTCTCCCTGGAGGGTGGTGAGAAACTGATGCCACCGCTGGAAGTCGGCAGGATCACAGCTGTGGATATTGAGGTAGGTGGCAATCATGTAGGTGGAGAAAGTGCGGTCAATGTGGGCCAGGAAATCGTACTGGATGGGTGTGCGAGTGTGGGAATAAATGGTAGCACAGGTGACAGTAAGGGTGGGGAAGAAGAGGCTGAGGGTGAGATGCTCAGCAGGATTGTTAAGGAGAGGTTGGGGCCGGACAGGGAGGTGCTGGAGGTGGCCTATAGCAACTCCGCCACGCGCCAGAGGGTACGGGTTATCGGTGCGGTGAAGGGTGTAAGGAGCCATGGAGACGGAGATACGGGATTGAAGGAAGGTTTCATTTAGGACAAAGGCATCCACACTGTGCTGACGGAGGGTGTGGAGGAAGAGGAGTTTGTGGGTGGGCAGGGAGCGAATGTTGTGGTACAGGATACGATAGGATTGTTGTACCATGGGAGGGGAGAGTTAGACGAGGGTGGTGAGGGGGTGAAGGTGAAGTGGGCCTGGTTGTGGGAGTATGTGGCATAGGTGGTAAGATGGAAAATGGAACGGGCAGCGAGGGCGATTTGGGAAAGGGTGTGGGAGCATTGGAAGGGGTGGATGTTTTGGAGCACTATGGTTATGAAACGGATGATGTCCTCTGCCATAGGTGGAGGGCAGAGCGAGTTGTTGAGGTGGATGGGGTCATCAACAGGACGGACAGGGACAGTGAGCTCAGGGGTGACTGGAGGAGGTTTCGCTTTACACTTCGAGGAGTAGGTAGGATGTGGTTCATTACTAGTGTTGCTGGAGGGATGAGAGGTGAGGTTGGGGCAATTCTTGAGGAAGTGTGAAGCTTTGCAGTGGGGACAAGTAGGGGGGTTCTTGCAGGCAGAGGTAACGTGGTCGTTGTATGTGAGACAGCATTGGCAGCAGTAGGATTGGATTGAGGAACGGGAGGGGTCCACCTTATGACGGCGATTGTAGATGAGGGCTCCCTCGGTGAGATGGCGGTCAATGGAGGAGGAGGATTCGGTGAATATCTGCACGAGAAAAGTTGGCCCGGCATCACTGAAGATATGATGGGCCGAGCGGATTTCAATGTCGGGCCGGGAGTCGAGTTCCGCCAACACCTCAGCCTCCGTGATCACGGGGCTAAGCTTCGTGATCGCAGCGGTGAAGGTTGGTGGACGTCGGGGAGGTCGAGGCTGATGGGGAGAGGATGGGGTTTGGTAGGGGGTGAGGGTTGCACGTCGGCCAAATTGGATACGACAGATGTGGGAGAGGAGATCAGTGTGGAAAGAAGCATTGGGGGATTTAATGAGGACTGAGTCCTTGCAAGGAATCAGAAGGGAGATGGGGGCATCGGGGTAGTATTGCCAGATGGCAAGGTTGACGGAGCGGGCATCGCGGAATTGAGGGACAGGATTGGAGAGGACAAAGGTGTAGGTGGCAGGCGTGGTGGGGTCGGGGGTCGGGGTCGCGTCCACGGGAGTGGGTGGGTCACGGGGTTCTTTTTGGAGGAGATTTCGGGGGAAGGGTCAACATTCGGATGCTTTGAAGCTTTCGTGGTCATGACCGGGTGGAGAGGGGGCTGGGGGTTGTGTTGGAGTGGGAGATGGCGGGGGGCAGTACCACCCTGAGCAGCGGATGACGAAGAGGGAGTGGGCGTGGGTGTCACAGAGACTGTGGAACTTCGAGCCGAAATCCGTGCCTGCTCGGAGCCCGTCGGAGGCGGTGCAGGGAGCGGTGGAAATTCATTAGCTGTCGATGGGGCGACAGTGATAGGGGAGGGGGAGTTGGGGGTGGTTATAGTCGAAAGTGGCGCAGGGGTTGGGTGAAGGAAGGATGGGAAGGGGGGTGGAGGATGAGCTCCATGTGAAGGTGGTGGGAGCAGCGGAAGGAGAGGTGAAAATGATAGTGGTGGTGGGTTGGGACATGGTGGCGGGCGCGAGGAGGGCAGCGCCGGCGGCGGCAGACGGCGGCGAGCACCGGCAGGCGGCGACCGAGCGGCGGCGACCAGGCGGCGACGACGGCGGCGGCGACGGAGGGCGACCAGGCTCCGGCGGCAGCAGACAGCGACCGAACGGCGGCGGCGGCGGTGGCGAGGACGAGGACCGGACGGCGAGCAGTAGTGACGGCGAGCAGACGACACGGCAAGGAAATGGTGGGGCTCTTCCTTGTCGAAGATACACCCTGAGAGTAGCCCAGGCAGTGCAAGTCTTCGATGAGGAAGTGAGGAATCCAACCCTCGAAATGTGTCTGGCTGAGTTTTTTTTTTCTTTATTGAATTTCAATTCCCCCCAAAGGGGGGCGGGCTGGCAGCAGCTTAGTATGCCGCTCTTCAGCCTACAGACTTTGTTAAAAAGATGAAGAGAACAAATAATAAAAACAGGTGGTAAAATAGGAGACTTAAAGAGTAACATGGCGAAAATAAATCGTGGAACTTAAAACAAAGAACAGAGGGATGATGATGCTAATAAAATACATAAGAAGCAGACAGGTAAAACAATAGACAGACAATTAATAAAACACGGCGACAGTCTGGTTTCTGTTCACAAAAGTCATAAAATTCACACCTAGCGACAACATGGTTTCTGTTCGCAACACGAGAAAGACGAACAACACTGAATAGTCACTGGAACACTGCACTAAAATGTTGGCAAATTTGACATACCACAGCCGAGAGCAGGTGGGGGGAAACTGGACAGATGATGGGAAAATAAAAAAAGGGGGGACAGGAGAGTAAAAGCGAAGGGGGGGGGGAGGGAAAGGAGCTGATGGAGGATGAGGACCCATAAGAGGCAGACGTGACAGGGAGTGGGGTAGGCAGAGGAGGGGAATACAAAAGGACTCGGGGGGGGGGGAGAAGGGAGGTAGGGAGAGGTGTAGTGGGGAGAAAACAGGATGGAAGGGGGGAAGAGGGAGCCCAGGGAAAGGACAGAGGAAAGGAGGGGGAGTGACGATCAGAATTGATAGGAGGAATAAATGGAGGAAGAGAGGGCATCATCCAGGAGGGGGAGTTGATGGAAGCCACTTTGGGAAAGGAGATGTAGGGTGTAGAGATGGGCAGGAGCGGGGACACAACAGTGAAGACATGGCAGGGGGCGGGGATGGGACAGGAGGGGAGCAACCAGGCGGTGAGGGGGTTCAAGACGGCGGCAGGTGTAGAGGATGCGGATATGTTCGAGGAATAGGAGCAGATGGGGGAAAGGAATGAGATCATACAGGATCCGCGTGGGGGACGGGAGGCATACATATGCGGAAGGCAGGGGGATTGCTTGACGCTCAAGGATCTGGAGGACTTATAGAATTTGGGGGGGGGGGGCAGATATGCAGGCAGGACTGGCACCTGGCTGAGTGAGAGGCAGGCGCTTAAATACTCTACCGGGGGCTGGCCGCTGGAACCACGAGTTCCTCTGTGGAGCCCTCACACTAAATGCAGGCCAGGAGGCGCGCGCCGACACAGCTTATGGTGCGATGGTGCAGAGACCTCTAGGGCTCTTCGACGTCGTCCATGACGTCTGGCGGGGATTCAAATTCCGCGGCGCCCGGTTGCAGACATGTCTCGAGATGACTGGGTACTGTTGTGTCGTCTTCATCATCATCATTCATCCTCATTACGGTCGGAGGAAGGCAGTGGCGAACTATCTCCGTTAGGAACCTGCCTAGTTCAGCAATGCGGGTCTCCCGCGTCTTCCCCTACGCTCTGTCGAGGAGTATGGCACTTCATCATCATCATTCCGGTAGTATTCTGAGTATTTACAATTGCCTCTGAATTTTAAAATAATACTCCGTTTAGACAACTTTACGAGATTCTTCTCTTGAAGACTCACGTTAAAGTTCTGGCTAAGACATTTAATACACTGGTATCATTTCTAAGCAGATTCTGTCGTCTTGATAGGTGACTGCGGACTGAGCCGAGTGTTCTTCTGCTAAGCCGTAACTAGGTCATCGATTGCGATGGTGTAGCGAAGATGTACGAGGTGTGGTTACGCCAGCGTTTCCCCACCTGGGCACCACAAGACGCAATTTGCTGTGGCGAGATCCGCCACCGGGGGCTCGCATACCCAGCAGGTATTCCGGCAGTCTCCCGTGCCGCTAACACCGTCCGTGAGCAACGACGTCACATGTGACTGAGACCCACGCCGCTCAGCGATCTCCTAGCCCTCAGCTAGCCACCACTGCACACCACGCGCATTCTCGCCATGAGCTGTGAGAGGTCGTGGGCCCCACAATACGACTCTACGAGTGTGTTCGCATGAGTTTTAGTAAAATATTTTGTTTTTGACGTTTACCTGAGCTGCCATCGTCCTGCATTTTCACCACGACTGCATATTCGACTCGATACGGCACAATCCAATCCTGCACAGAAGCTTCGCTTCAAATAAAGTCCCCTTACTTATACTATTATAACAAGACTGGCCACCGTTAAGTGTTTAATTTGGTAATGCTTTGAATGCGGCTTCTGATACACATGTAACATCATTGAAATGTGTCCCCTCAGTGAAAACTACTCATACATTAATAAAAAAAAAAAAAGAAACTCAAAGCAAGAAGGAGTTGTGTGCCGTAGACCAAAGTTGGTAATCGCGTTTCTACACTTGAAAAAGATATCTATTCAAACTTCACGCCAGTGGCATAAGAGTGGCGCTAGTAATACTACCATGAGGATGCAAATCTGGGCGCTGCTGTCTGGCACCGCGAGACCGCTATGGTCGCAGGTTCGAATCCTGCCTCGGGCATGGATGTGTGTGATGTCCTTAGGTTAGTTAGGTTTAATTAGTTCTAAGTTCTAGGGGACTAATGACCTCAGAAGTTGGGTCCCATAGTGCTCAGAGCCATTTTTTTTTTACCAATCTGGTTTCCTTTAAATACACGCTGTAACGTTGGTTGCATTCGAGACTCGACGTGGTGAGTTAATGGAAGTCAAGAATGCCTTTAAGGCCACGAAGACACCATTATCAACACCTCACTGAGTCTGAACGAGGTCGTGAAACAGGGCTGTGAAAAGATGGATTTTCGTTCTGTGATACTGCAGAAAGACGCGGCAGGAATCTATCCAATATACATGACTGTTGGCAGCGGCGATCACGACAAACTACGGTCGCAAGATGACTGGGCTCCGGACGAACACATGTCACTACCGGGAGGGAAGACTATCGTGTATGGCTCTGAAGTATCATACTGCATCTGTAGCAGCAATTTGAGCAGCAGTTGGCTGCACAGTGATACAACGAACTGTTACAAATCTGTTACTTATCTGTTACTTAAAGGACCGCTCCGAGGCAGACGCCCTGTAGCGTGCATCCCACTAATCACAAACCACCACCATTTGCGACATCAGTGGTGTCAAACGAGAGCTCCCAGGAGGACAGGATGGAGGTCTGTTTTGTTTTCTCATGAAAGCTGATTCTTACTCGGTGCCAGTGATGGCCGTGTGTTGGTTAGAAGGAGGTCAGTGGAGGGCCTGAAGCCAACCTGTCTGCGTGCTACACACACATGACCTACAAATGAGTTATGGTCTGGTGTGCGATGTCGTGTGACAACAGGAGCACTATCATGGTCATCACACGAACCCTGACTGCCTTTGCCTACTCGATCACCATATCTGTCTCCAATCGTGCGCATATGGGGCAATATCGGACGACAACTCCAGCGTCATCCACAAACAGCATTAACTGTAACTTTATTGATCGACCAAGTGCAACAAGCACGGAGCTCCATCCCAAAAACTGAAATCCGGCACCTGTACAACACAATGCATGCACATTTGCGTGCTTGGATTCTACATTCTGGTGGTTAAACCGTTTACTTATGTACCAGCATTGCACATTTGCAGTGGCTTATCTCGCGATTACCTTAACCTGTGGTCTTGCGATGTTAATCACTTAAATATGTTACCTATAGAAACGTATTCCCGAAATCGCATTACTCCAGATTAATAATTAATTGCAGTTGAGATTTTTTCCCTTCAACGTATAATGCAAGGAGCAAGAACTTCCTTGTAGAATTGGGAGTAATGTAAAGCGACCTTCTGGCCACACAATGAAAAGTAACAAATTCTGTGAATTTAAACGCTCATAGTTAAAAGCCGTGAAGAAATAGAAGATAATAGCAGAAGTATTTTAGTATGTGTGAGACAGTAAATCCTGTCCTCATAACGGCGGCAAAACAATCTCATACGGCGTCTCCAAATCGGAACTTCCTACGAAAATTTAATGTCATAGCTGATTACTTGAGAGAGAAAACTGGCGTTCTACGGATCGGAGGGTGGAATGTCAGATCCCTTAATCGGGCAGGTAGGTTAGAAAATTTAAAAAGGGAAATGGATAGGTTAAAGTTAGATATAGTGGGAATTAGTGAAGTTCGGTGGCAGGAGGAACAAGACTTCTGGTCAGGTGACTACAGGGTTATAAACACAAAATCAAATAGGGGTAATGCAGGAGTAGGTTTAATAATGAATAGGAAAATAGGAATGCGGGTAAGCTACTACAAACAGCATAGTGAACGCATTATTGTGGCCAAGATAGATACGAAGCCCACACCTACTACAGTAGTACAAGTTTATATGCCAACTAGCTCTGCATATGACGAAGAAATTGAAGAAATGTATGATGAAATAAAAGAAATTATTCAGATAGTGAAGGGTGACGAAAATTTAATAGTCATGGGTGACTGGAATTCGGTAGTAGGAAAAGGGAGAGAAGGAAACGTAGTAGGTGAATGTGGACTGGGGCTAAGAAATGAAAGAGGAAACCGCCTGATAGAATTTTGCCCAGAGAACAACTTAATCATAGCTAACACTTGGTTCAAGAATCATAAAAGAAGGCTGTATACATGGAAGAATCCTGGAGATACTGACAGGTTTCAGATAGATTATATAAAGGTAAGACAGAGATTTAGGAACCAGGTTTTAAATTTTAAGACATTTTCAGGGGCAGATGTGGACTCTGACCACAATCTATTGGTTATGACCTGTAGATTAAAACCGAAGAAACTGCAAATAGAAGGAAATTTAAGGAGATGGGAGCTGGATAAACTAAAAGAACCAAAGGTTGTACAGAGTTTCAGGGAGAGCATAAGGGAGCAATTTACAAGAATGGGGGAAAGAAATACAGTAGAAGAAGAATGGGTAGCTTTGATGGATGAAATAGTGAAGGCAGCAGAGGATCAAGTAGGTAAAATGACGAGGGCTAGTAGAAATCCTTGGGTAACAGAATAAATATTGAATTTAATTGATGAAAGGAGAAAATATAAAAATGCAGTAAATGAAGCAGGCAAAAAGGAATACAGACGTCTCAAAAATGAGATCGACAGGAAGTGCAAAATAGCTAAGCAGGGATGGCTAGAGGACAAATGTAAGGATGTAGAGGCTTATCTCACTAGGGGTAAGATAGATACTGCCTACAGGAAAATTAAAGAGACCTTTGGAGATAAGAGAACCACTTGTATGAACATCAAGAGCTCAGATGCAAACCCAGTTCTAAGCAAAGATGGGAAAGCAGAAAGGTGGAAGGAGTACATAGAGGGTCTATACAAGGGCGATGTACTTGAGGACAATATTATGGAAATAGAAGAGGATGTAGATGAAGATGAAATGGGAGATACGATACTGCGTGAAGAGATTGACAGAGAACTGAAAGACCTGAGTCGAAACAAGGCCCCTGGAGTAGACAACATTTCATTGGAACTACTGACGGCCTTGGGAGAGCTAGTCCTGACAAAACTCTACCATCTGGTGAGCAAGATGTATGAAACAGGCGAAATACCCTCAGACTCAGAGCATCGAGTGACATTATACTGAGTGCACTATCCGAAAATTACCTCGAGCAATTAAACAGAGAACCGACTCGTGGAGATAACATCTTGGACCTACTGATAACAAACAGACCCGAACTTTTCGACTCTGTAAGTGCAGAACAGGGAATCAGTGATCATAAAGCCGTTGCATCATCCCTGAATATGGAAGTTAATAGGAATATAAAAAAAGGGAGGAAGGTTTATCTGTTTAGCAAGAGTAATAGAAGGCAGATTTCCGACTACCTAACAGCTCAAAACGAAAATTTCTGTTTCGACACTGACAATGTTGAGTGTTTATGGAAAAAGTTCAAGGCAATCGTAAAATGCGTTTTAGACAGGTACGTGCCGAGTAAAACTGTGAGGGACGGTAAAAACCCACCGTGGTACAACAACAAAGTTAGGAAACTACTGCGAAAGCAAAGAGAGCTTCACTCCAAGTTTAAACGCAGCCAAAACCTCTCAGACAAACAGAAGCTAAACGATGTCAAAGTTAGCGTAAGGAGGGCTATGCATGAAGCGTTCAGTGAATTCGAAAGTAAAATACTAGGTACCGACTTGACAGAAAATCCTAGGAAGTTCTGGTCTTACGTTAAATCAGTAAGTGGCTCGAAACAGCATGTCCAGACACTCCGGGATGATGATGGCATTGAAACAGAGGATGACAAGCGTAAAGCTGAAATACTAAACACCTTTTTCCAAAGCTGTTTCACAGAGGAAGACCGCACTGCAGTTCCTTCTCTAAATCCTCGCACCAACGAAATAATGGCAGACATCGAAATAAGTGTCCAAGGAATAGAAAAGCAACTGAAATCACTCAACAGAGGAAAGTCCACTGGACCTGACGGGATACCAATTCGATTCTACACAGAGTACGCGAAAGAACTTGCCCCCCTTCTAACAGCCGTGTACCGCAAGTCTCTAGGGGAACAGAAGGTTCCAAATGATTGGAAAAGAGCACAGGTAGTCCCAGTCTTCAAGAAGGGTCGTCGAGCAGATGCGTAAAACTATAGGCCTATATCTCTGACGTCGATCTGTTGTAGAATTTTAGAACATGTGTTTTGCTCGAGTATCATGTCGTTTTTGGAAACTCAGAATCTGCTATGTAGGAATCAACATGGATTCCGGAAACAGCGATCGTGTGAAACCCAACTCGCTTTATTTGTTCATGAGACCCAGAAAATATTAGATACAGGCTCCCAGGTAGATGCTATTTTTCTTGACTTCCGGAAGGCGTTCGATACAGTTCCGCACTGTCGCCTGATAAACAAAGTAAGAGCCTACGGAATATCAGACCAGCTGTGTGGCTGGATTGAAGAGTTTTTAGCAAACAGAACACAGCATGTTGTTATCAACGGAGAAACGTCTACAGACGTTAAAGTAACCTCTGGCGTGCCACAGGGAAGTGTTATGGGACCATTGCTTTTCACAATATATATAAATGACCTAGTAGATAGTGTCGGAAGTTCCATGCGGCTTTTCGCGGATGATGCTGTAGTATACAGAGAAGTTGCAGCATTAGAAAATTGTAGCGAAATGCAGGAAGATCTGCAGCGGATAGGCACTTGGTGCAGGGAGTGGCAACTGACCCTTAACACAGACAAATGTAATGTATTGCGAATACATAGAAAGAAGGATCCTTTATTGTATGATTATATGATAGCGGAACAAACACTGGTAGCAGTTACTTCTGTAAAATATCTGGGAGTATGCGTGCGGAACGATTTGAAGTGGAATGATCATATAAAATTAATTGTTGGTAAGGCGGGTACCAGGTTGAGATTCATTGGGGGAGTCCTTAGAAAATGTAGTCCATCAACAAAGGAGGTGGCTTACAAAACACTCGTTCGACCTATACTTGAGTATTGCTCATCAGTGTGGGATCCGTACCAGATCGGGTTGACGGAGGAGATAGAGAAGATCCAAAGAAGAGCGGCGCGTTTCGTCACGGGGTTGTTTGGTAACCGTGATAGCGTTACGGAGATGTTTAACAAACTCAAGTGGCAGACTCTGCAAGAGAGGCGCTCTGCATCGCGGTGTAGCTTGCTCGCCAGGTTTCGAGAGGGTGCGTTTCTGGATGAGGTATCGAATATATTGCTTCCCCCTACTTATACCTCCCGAGGAGATCACGAATGTAAAATTAGAGAGATTAGAGCGCGCACAGAGGCTTTCAGACAGTCGTTCTTCCCGCGAACCATACGCGACTGGAACAGGAAAGGGAGGTAATGACAGTGGCACGTAAAGTGCCCTCCGCCAAACACCGTTGGGTGGCTTGCGGAGTATAAATGTAGATGTAGAAATGTAGATGTAGATGTAGACTTCAAGAAGAATATAATAATTCCAATCCCAAAGAAAGCAGGTGTTGACAGATGTGAAAATTACCGAACTATCAGTTTAATAAGTCACAGCTGCAAAATACTAACGCGAATTCTTTACAGGCGAATGGAAAAACTAGTAGAAGCCGACCTCGGGGAAGATCAGTTTGCATTCCGTAGAAATGTTGGAACACGTGAGGCAATACTGACCCTACGACGTAACTTAGAAGCTAGATTAAGGAAGGGCAAACCTACGTTCCTAGCATTTGTAGACTTAGAGAAAGCTTTTGACAATGTTGACTGGAATACTCTCTTTCAAATTCTGAAGGTGGCAGGGGTAAAATACAGGGAGCGAAAGGCTATTTTCAATTTGTACAGAAACCAGATGGCAGTTATAAGAGTCGAGGGACATGAAAGGGAAGCAGTGGTTGGGAAGGGAGTGAGACAAGGTTGTAGTCCCTCCAGGATGTTTTTCAATCTGTATATTGAGCAAGCAGTGAAGGAAAGAAAAGAAAAATTCGGAGTAGGTATTAAAATCCATGGAGAAGAAATGAAAACTTTGAGATTCGCCGATGACATCATAATTCTGTCAGAGACACCAAAGGACTTGGAAGAGCAGTTGAACGGAATGGATTGTGTCTTGAAAGGAGAATATAAGATGAACATCAACGAAAGCAAAACGAGGATAATGGAATGTAGTCGAATTAAGTCGAGTGATTCTGAGGGAATTAGATTAGGAAATGAGACCCTTAAAGTAGTAAAGGAGTTTTGCTATTTGGGGAGCAAAATAACTGATGATGGTCGAAATAGAGAGGATATAAAATGTAGACTGGCAATGGCAAGGAAAGCGTTTCTGAAGAAGAGAAATTTGTTAACATCGAGTATAGATTTAAGTGTCAGGAAGTCATTTCTGAAAGTATTTGTATGGAGTGTACCCATGTATGGAAGTGAGACATGGACGATAAATAGTTTGGACAAGAAGAGAATAGAAGCTTTCGAAATGTGGTGCTACAGAAGAATGCTGAAGATTAGATGGGTAGATCACGAAACTAATGCGGAAGTATTGAATAGGATTGGGGAGAAGAGAAGTTTGTGGCACAATTTGACTAGAAGAAGGGATCGGTTGGTAGGACATGTTCTGAGACATCGAGGGATCACCAATTTAGTATTGGAGGGCAGCGTCGAGGGTAAAAATCGTAGAGGGAGACCAAGAGATGACTACACTAAGCAGATTTGAAAGGATGTAGGTTGCAGTAGGTACTGGGAGATGAAGAAGCTTGCACAGGATAGAGTAGCATGGAGAGCTGCATCAAACCAGTCTCAGGATTGAAGACCACAACAAGAGCTGATTACTTAGGGAAGTGCAACCTTCATGAGATATACAATACAATAGATGAGGCTGGAGTTCAGCATGAATGGCAATATATGAAATTTTGGAGGAGGCAATCGATAGCGTTGGGTTCTAGCAACATTGCCGATATACGTTCTCAAGTGATTTATAGAAGTTAATGCCAAAAAATGCAGAATGGTAGAGCGGGGGCATGAATTCCACACCGAAAGATATGGCTCTGTGCTAAGGAGACTGGATACATACCCTGATGGAGAGACGTTCAAATCCTCATCCGACGTTGCTGACCTGGGATATCGTCGCATTCTCTAAAGCAGCAAGTGTGTCATAAACTATGAATAACAACAGAAAAGCTAAATATGCGAGTTGTTAATTTCCTGTTGCTTCATCTACGAAGGCAGGTGGCTGACTAATTCTCGATTTCTTTACGTGTTTATATGTGTTTGCAAAGTTTTCTTATACTCATTACGTATTTTGTATTGGAGTGGTGTAGTATCGCGCTCTAGTAACGGTAACGTGTACAATCAAACAGTCTGTAGCGTAGTGGTCATTTGTGTGTTTACTTTGGAAGGCCAGTGACAGCTTAGTAAGCTGCCAGCCTCCGTTGGTGAACTACCAGGAGACTAGCGAGTCACGTATTTACCTTCCCCTGTTTGTTTTCATACTTCAATTTTTAAGTTAGAAGCAGTAGGATGGACGAGGTGTGTGCGTACTGAGTTTCGATTCAGGAGGAGCTGCCCACAACTCGCGATCAGCTGTAGCAGTGACGGAGCATCTGGCGCGCTATACGGGCACCTATGGTTTGCTTGCTTCATCCATGGGCTCTGCTGTCGTGGCACCTTCCATCATGCCCAACGCGAGAGATTCACTCTCACTGCAGGATGAGAGGCGGGTTGTTACGAGGTCGCATCGCTCGAGGCCGATACTCAACGTGGAGACTGGCAGTCTGGCCTCGCCCATTCATTCTGTGAGTGGACCTTTGTGTGCTCCTTCAGCAGAGTCCGAGCAGGCACACAGGGAGAGTGGTTTACTTCTTGCTAGGAGCTCCAAAGCTAGGAACATTAACTAGCCCCCTAGGAATAAAGCCTTCAGGACCAGGAAGAAATCAAGTGTGCATTCAGGGTGTCTGCCAGGGGTAGGAGGCCCTGCCTGCGGCTATTGAGGCTGCAGGATGCAGTAGTTTGCAAGTTCTTACTCATGTCGGTGCCACTGACGCCTGTCACTTGGATTCTGAGCCATCCTCAGTTCCCAAGGGTGGACAGAGAAACTGGTGAAGACTGCTGACGTTGCATGTAGAGTGCAAGCAGAACTCACAACTTGCACCATCGTGTCCAGAGTCAGTCAGCCTCCTTTGATTTGGAGCCGAGTGGAGGGTATCAACCAGAGGCTACATTGTTTCTTCAATAGCCATGGGTACAAATATTTTCTGGGGTGGAGAGCTGAAGGACTCACTTTGATATTTTACAGGTGCACTGCACAAAGGTAGCATCTACTCTGGTAACAGAGTAGTTGTGGAATGCACGTGGCACGCAGAGAGCGAACTCAGATCACGTACAATTTAGAGACTCTTCGACTGTCAAAATTTTAGCAGTAAACTGTCAATGTATTTACAACAAAGTCCGTGAACTTACTTCTATCGAGGAAAGTTTTCGCGTCCAATTTATACTCGGACCAGAGATGTAGCTGAAAAATGAAGTAAAAACCAAAGAAATGTGTTTGTATATCGGTTAGACTGATTAGATGCGAAGGGGGAAGGAGAGATCATTGTTGTTGACCAAAATATTTTGTCTGTCAAGGCTGAAATTGAGTCTGGCTATGAAATTCTCTGGACACGAATAGCGGGCCTATGGATTAGCCCCAGATGGTACGGACAAACGGAACACGTTCTTCAAAACCTACCTTGCACAACCAGTTAGACAATCCTGCAGCAATTGAAATATTTTAGACCTTGTAGCTACGATCAGGCCTGACCTTATCGACAGTGTCAGTATAGTAACAGGGATTCGTGACCATAATGTCATTATAGCGACGATGATCACTGAAACAGTATGAAATACGTAGACGAATTATGGGCGAAATTTAAACTGATTGGAAATTGCTCACTGGAGACGAATGTGCCAAGTAAGTGGATTAAGAATGGAAAGGATACTTCTTTGTTTAATAATCAGATTCGGAAAATGCTGAGGAGACAGGGATTGTTGCATTTTGGTTTCAAAAAAGATCATGCAAACGTCGACAGGCAAAAGTCAGTAGAAATTTGTGCTTCCGTAAGGAGACCAATGTGTGAGGCATACGACAACTTCCATAGTCATACCATAGTGAAAGATTTTGCAAACAACCTGAGACATTTCCGGTCATACGTAAAATCAGTAATCGGATCGAAGGCTTGTGTCCAGTCACTTGTAGGCCAGTCTGGGACGCCAGTAGAAGGCAGCAGAAAGAAAGCTGAAGTTTTAAATTTCACGTTTAAGAAATCACTCACGCAGGAGGTTCGTACAAACATATCGTCTTTTGACTATTGTACAGTCATCCGTGGCATAGAAAGAACTGAAAACAAATATGTCACCATATCCAGATCGAATCCGAGTTGTGTTTTACTTGCATTAATCGCGAATCTCTCGCCTATCATCAAGTCCAAAACGACAGAAAAAAGGGTGCAGGTGATTCCTGTAGACACGTAAAAGAACGGACCGTACAAAAAGGCCAATATCCTTAACGTTGGTTTGCTGCAGAATTCTTGAGCACTTTCTCAGTTCGACTACAAAAAAATGTCCTTTGGACAGAAAAGATTTTGTCCGCAAACCAGCATGGATTTAGAAGGCATCACTCGCCTGAAACTCAACTTGCCTTTTTCAAACATGATTTTATACAAACCTTTGATGGAGGGCAACAGGCAAATTCCATATTCCTAGATTCCTGAAAAGCGTTTGAACTGAACCCCATTGCAGACTGTTGACGAAAGTCATAGTATACAGTTTAGGTTGCCAGGTATGTCGGTGGCTCGCAGTTGTTTTGGAAATAGAACCCAGTACGTTTCCCTCGACGGTGAGTGTTCATCAGAGACAAGGGTATCGTCAATAGAGCCCCAGGAAAGGGCGATAGGATCGCTCTTGTTCTGTACATACATAACTGATCTTACGGGCAGGATGAGCAGCAGTTTACGACTATTTTCTGCTGACGCTGTTGTGCACGGGAATGTGTCGTCTTGGAGTGGCTGTATTAGTATACAAGATGACAGACAAAATTTCTTGTTCGCTTGTAGAGTGGGTGGGAAAAACAATCCTGCAACGTTCGATAAAGCATTAGCTGGGTTTTGTTTGACTCAGTCACTTCAATTAAATGTCTAGGCGTAACGTTGCGAAGCGATATGAAATGAAATCAGCACGTCGGACTGGTAGTAGGGAAGGCGAATACTCGACCTCTTTCTACTGGGAGAATTTTGGGAAAGTATAGCTCTTCTGTAATGGAGACGATATATAGAATGCTATTGAAAACTATTCGTGAATACTATTCTAATGTTTGGTATCTTCAGAAGGTGGGATTAAAGGAAGACATCGGAGCAGTTGAGAGGCTTGCTGCTAGAATTGTTATCGGTAGGTTCAATCGGCAGGGAAGTATTACGGACATGCTTCGTGAACTCAGATGAGAATCCCTGGAATGAAGACGATTGTCTTTTCGTGAGGTACTACTGCTGAAATTTCCGACATTTGAGGCCGACTACAGAACACCAACTTAGATTTCGCACAAGGGTCAGGAAGGTAAGATGCAAGGAAGTAGGGCGAGTCTGGGGGCTTTTAGACAGTCGTTTTCCCTCGCTCTACTTGAGAGTGGAACAGGAAAGTATATGACCTGTAGTGCTACGTGTTACTTTCCGCTATGCACCGAACAGTGGCCTGCAGAGTATACAGAGTGCGTCGGTTACTACAGTTTGTGGAAATATCTGGAAGACTACAACCGGGATGAAAGGAAGGTTGCAATAAAAGTTGTTCGTCTCGAAAGGGGACGTCCAGTGACACTCGAACCCCCCGCCTCATTCCTAGGGTGTGGTAGGGGGTCAACTGTGAAATTTTTAATAGGAACCGCCAATTTTTTTGCGGATTCGGACGCTCTGGAAAATTAATACTAAACTTTTGCATGGAACAATGTTATTGTTGCGTGATGGATAATCGACACGAAATCAAAATGGGTTACAAACCATTGAAAAGTGATAGGTGAATGTTCGATGTGTTATCCATTGTGATGTACGGGCGGCGAACACGCGTCGGAGTCCGTGGTCAGACTCTAACTGTAGGTGCAACACCTCTAGGCGCAAGGATGTAGTCCCATCGTGTTGAAGGCCATAGTGGCCGTACCGAGAACGACGGACAAGGAAACAGCCGTGCGAAGTGGTCGCGGTTCAATTTACTGCAAACATTCGAATCACAAACATCTCTCCCTACGTGTGCAAAGATGTCGCCGATTGCTGAGAGCGCAGGTATCATTGCTTCGTACTTTGCGTCAAATAAACATGTTGGAAAGCTCGTCGACGTATGCAAACCAGTTATCAGAGAGGAATGTTCCTTCTGCAACGACATTACGCAGCATTATCAAACTGTTTACTGCAACCGGAAGTGTTCAACCGACACGAAGAATCCGACCACGGCATGCGACGAACGAAACCGGAAGGTGGATGTTTTAGCTTTAACTGCTGTATAAGCTCACATTAGTTCGGCGTAAATCACACGACGTGCAGGAATGCCGCGACGAAGTTTTCTGCGTCTACTGCATGAACACAAATACGATTCATATCACCTTCCGTCGCATCAGGCCATACAAGGGGGCGATTTTCCAAGCAGCTTGAACTTTTGCAGTTGGGTACAACAGCTTGGAGCAACGAAGATTTTCATTCAGAGGTACTTCTCTTTGATGAAGCAACGTTTACGAATCGTGTACACGTGAGCCAGCATAGTATGCTTTATTGAGCATATGAGAATCGTTACAGGTTAAGACAAGTCGAGCCTCAACGCCCCTGGTGTGTCAATGTTTGGCACAGTGTGTTAGGCTCCCACATATTTGGCCCATACTTCACAGCCGGTAATGTAAATGGTCGAATATATGGCGGCTTTTTAGTAACTATTTTACCAATACTATTGGAGACGTCCCACTTCAAAGAAGAATGGCTATGTGGTTTCGACACGAGGGCTGTCCAGTGCATTATTTACGCATAGCTCGCGTATTTCTGAGCCGACACTATCCCGGTCGATAGATTGAACGAGGAGGTCCTCATAAGTGTCCTATGCACTGACCAGATTTGACGTCTCCAGATTTTTTCCTGTGAGGAACGCTAAAAGAGAAAAGTTATATTGACGTACAAACAACGCCTGCAGATATGCGGCAGCGAATTATCACTGAATGTTTAAGCATTGGTCAAGAGACACACAGAGACGTAGGATTTTCTTTCGTAAATGAAGTTCCAGTGTGTAATGCAGCAAACGGACTCCATTTCGAATATTTGCTTCAGTAAAACATGAAGATTTGTGGGAGGCAAGGGGAAACACCTGAGAGAAGGACCCCGATGGACTAGGCGCTGCAGTCTGGAACCGCGGGACCGCTACGGTCGCAGATTCGAATCCTGCCTCGGGCATGGATGTGTGTGGTGTTGTAACACCACAGCTCTTATGCTGTATGGATTTATTTTGCTTTTGATTTATTTAATGTCACATTGTTGATCTTCTGTAAATGTGTTTAAATCGATAACATAAAATTGGGTACTCTTTTCTTTGTCAAACCTTTGACGTCGTGATTTGATTCTATGCAAAGTAGTGTATCTGTAATTTAAAGTTCTTTGTCCCATTTGGAGGGAACAGAACTTATTGTATGTAATTGTAATTTTGTGTGAATAATTTTTTGTAGAAGTGTCAATATGTGAAAATGTTCTGTTTTATTTAATGTATTTGTTTGCTGTTATGTAAATTGCTGATACTCACTTAGGGTTCTTAGTTAGTTTGTATGTAAATGGTGTAGTGGTTCCCCTCTGGAACGGAAATGTGTAGCGCACGCAAATTGTGGTTGGCATAGGTGGAAAAGGTGGAACTGATAGTCAGTCGGAGATGAGCAGTCAGTCGAAAAGGAGCTACGAGTCTGTGCACTGCTAGTATAAAGGTGCATATTGTGATGATTCAGAGAGAGGCTTTTCCTGCTTCTTTCCAATGCCTCGGATGGGTGGACAAATAGCTGGAACTATTCTGGAAGTTGTATTTATCATCGCCACCAAGAAATGACAGAGTCCAGCAATTCTACCTGCAATTCCACCTACCAACATGCAGTTGCCACCACATTGCGCAATCACTGTAACGTAATACTATATTGATGTACAGTGAAGGATCAGCCTAATGGATTTGTTAGTGTGCTGAAATATAAGGTAATTCATATCGGAATTTATTTACCTACCTTGATTTTACTCCTCATCATAACACCTCTCAGGGTCCTCTCCGTTTGAAGTAAAGTGATTACCGAGTGTCCTTACTGAAAGTACATTGAAGCCTAGAGCTCTGTTAAATAATGCCTCTTGAACTTATTAAAGAGAAAGTTAAAGTCAATGATAATTGCTGAAAACAATTTTCCTAGTAAAACTGCTTATCAAAGTACTGTTGCTAACGGTAAAATTAAAAGTCCTTAAGTAAAATAAATGAACTCATTGTTGCCTGTAGTAAATTCAAAAAGGAGAGTCAGTTTCTTGCAATTTGGTCAACATTGTGTTTCGTTGTAGTAAAATTGAGAAAGTTGCAGTTGTGAAACGTTACATTCTCATGTATGTCAAGTGTTTGTCTCTCTTGTGTGCATATTAACAGTATAAAGACCACTCAGTTTGTGTAAACCCTGAAAGTGATAGTGTTTCGGTATCTGTTATAATTCTGAAAATAGTTCATGCTGCTCTAACTGTTAGTTTCAATCTTAAAACATATGTGTGTCACAGTTCATTGCACTCGCGTGTTACTAAGTCTAGGTTGTGTCTGTTGTGTTGTCCATTATAGTTACTTATACCTACTTTCATAAACGAGAATGTTAATCTTTCTCTTGCCTAATTAGGCTGGCGACCGTTTCCCTTATTCTAGGAATAGTATAGCTAGGCAAAATTTTGTTTGTCACTATTCCAATATTTACGTAATTCTTACTTTCATTTCCGATAAGCCACCTCCGTTAGGAACAACACGGTCAAACTAACAAAATTCCTCTCAGAGGGTAACACTGCTCTGTTGCTTTGTGCCATAGTTTCTTTAACAAAATTGTTTTCTGTTACAACCTGCTTCTGGCATTGAGGTTATGGTACAGTAGTAGCAGACAAGGAAGTGTTATAGTGTCCTTAGGTTAGTTAGGTTTAAGTAGTTCTAAGGTCTAGGGGACTGATGACCTCAGAAGTTGAGTCCCATAGTGCTGAGAGCCATTTGAACCATTTTGAACCCCGATGGAGAGAGGCAAGTGGACTCAACTAAAATAAGAACCTCGATGGTGTGAGGCCAGGGGACTCACCTAAAACAAGCATTCCAGTGGTGAGAGGCAACGAGACTCTCATTAAAAAAGCACCCCAAATGGAACCAAACACCAGTACGTCCACGTCGTTGTTCCTTGGTGACCTTAAATGTAGTTGTTACTGCACGGATAAACAAACCAATGACCTTTTTCAACAGCTTTCCACTTCGGTGCCGTCTGTGAAGGTTATTACACCAATAATGTGGACACCGTAACGTGTTAAGGTCTGGATAATCACGTTGGTTTGCTATAAAACATTGGTTTCGCCTTAGAGAATGTGAGAATACCGCCCCTGTACCCACCTGGGATCGTAATCTGTTGGGTAATTTTCTAAAATACTATTATGTTTCAAAGTACTGTAACCCATTTTGATTTGTCTCGATTACAGCGCCATCTGTAACGCAACGATAAAATTGTTCTATACAAAAGTTACAAATTTTTTCCCCTAGTATTCTAATCCGCAATAAAAGTTGGAGCTTCCTGCTGAAGATACCGAAGTTGATTCCCCTCCCACCCCTGGATGAGGGAGTGGATCAAGTGTAGTGCCACTGGATGTACCCCTTCGAAATGAATAAACTGTTGTTACAGTCCTTTGGTAATCCGATGTGTAGCTCGCCATATATTTCCCAAAACGGTTTTAACCACTCCACCCTCTATATGTAAATGTATGTATGTGTGTAGACAGCTATGGACTACAGTCGTCAAACTGCCCATGTTCTCCCGCTCTTTGTGGGATTTCAACTAGTTGAGTCTCTAGTGGCAAGTGTTTTTCCTCGAATCGCTCTTGTCCCCAACACGATTCCAATGTTCTTAGAAGAAGGATATCAATGTCTGTGGGAAAGTAGGCGAATAAGCAGTTTGGATCTAAGAGCACGCCGGCCGCGGTGGACGTGCGGTTCTAGGCGCTGCAGTCCGGAACCACGGGACTGCTACGGTCGCAGGTTCGAATCCTGCCTCGGGCATGGATGTGTGTGATGTCCTTAGGTTAGTTAGGTTTAAGTAGTTGTAAGTTCTAGGGGACTGATGACCTAAGATGTTAAGTCCCATAGTGCTCAGAGCCATTTGAACCATTTGAACCTAAAAGCACTATGAATACACTGTACGGTACCGAAAGGGTAGGGAAAACAATATGGTTACATCTAAATTAGAGGTTTATGGTATTGGTGACAGTGAAATGGACAGGTTTACTGTATATCTGTACGTAAAGCAATTCGCAACACTGTGAAACCTTGCTAGTAGCCATTAAGTATTCGCAACAGCTTTCCGTAAACTTGCGGGGAATAGAATTCCGTCTATCGATACTTTCAGTTCCCTCTACCTTTGCCCATAATCTTTCGACACACTTTCCAAGTCTGCTATTACATTACAGTTCCCCACAACGTATTTTTTTCTTATCTCCTACAAGTCCATGAACGGCGATGCAGTCATCTTTACATTACCTATGTTTTGTTTTTGCGGTGCCGTCCAAAGAGCGATGTCCCAAAACGAGGCTGCTACCTCGCAACGTAACCGTAAGAAGCGTCAGTTGCTGCAAGGCGCATGAGCGACACCCGGCGTAGCAACGGCCAGAACGTTGTACTAAGCGGCCACATCTGCTCGTGTTCTTACGGCCGAGCACAGGAGCAGTCTCTTAGGCAGAACTGTAAGAGAAACTTGTTGTTCAGTGTGCCCTGAGAGGAAGATTTGCAACTTGTCTGTATGCAGTGATACGTTAATGTTGTCGGGTAGTCGCTAATAATGATATTCCTGTGGAAATTGATGGTACGATGTTGATTAATTCCTCATATCTCTGGTTTAATAAAGTGAACTAATATTTTATGTGTTATGCAGGGGAAGTCAACCTTTCTAACTACCGCCCGTTTTTTTTAATTTCTATTAGTAGTTACTTAGTATCATCTAATCACCTACCCCTTACAAAGAAGTTGTGATTTATAGAGTACGTGAGTAACTTTATTTTATAAAATATATTGAGCAGAGTTATATCTAGTTAAAGGGTATAATAATCAATACTTAATAAACACATTATGTCAAAAATTTATGGAAACTTAACTAAAATGTTTTAAAACCCGTAGCACCTACCGCCCTCTGTGAGAGCTGGAACACCCACTAGTAGACGATAGGGCCCAGGTTGACTACCACTGTGTTGCAGTGTCCACTCGGTCTCCTCGAGGAGCAAATCATAGAACACACCGTTGTACCAAGTTTATTATCGTCTGGCACAACAGTGTTCGCTTATAAGTAGACTGCCATTCGGGAGGACGACTGGTCAGATCCCCATCCGGGCATCCAGATTTATATTATCTCCGAGGGTTGGAACTTAAACAGTGGCAACTACTTATTCACAGCCGATACAAGAGGGTTACATGTTTGCCCCTGTTACTGCCCTTCAAAGTAGTCACCAGCGTTGTGGAAGGCGTAGTACACGAGAAAATCCATAACTTTCACCATACTGGGACCCTGACGCACTTTCGACTTTCGCGGCTACCCATAATGGCACCATTCGTTGGATTGGCGTTTCAGTTTTGGCTTCGTGGCAATCGCTTCAAAACTGTTCTAGAGATTCGGCAAGTAGTAGACCGCTCCATTCCCACCATCAACAGAACAGGCTCTGCTAACGGTATACTACACGTTCCACATCGCTGGCAACGGGATCTACACAACGCTGGTGACTACTTTCAAGGACAGTAAGAGGTGCAAACATGTAACTCTTTTGCATCGGTTGTGAATAAATAGTTGCCACTATTTAAGTTCCAACCCTCGTACGATATGTATAAACTGCTTTCTGTGTAACGTATATGCAACCTGAACTATCAGTAATCGAATCTAATCTGCATAACACTGTGTGTGTGTTGTATGAGTGTCGGTTTCACTGTCATTTAAGCCCTCAACAGACCGTTACATGAAGTACTTAACACTAACATTACGATAAGCTTTCTGACTACGGTTTTGAACAAGAATTTACAAATGATACAGAACCTACTAGTGCAACGAAATTTACTGGACTAGAGTACATGACGTGTTGTGGCGTGACAGTGTCTGTGTTTTGGCACTAAGTTTTCCACTCACCTCTTTAGATGACTGCCTTTTTCCGTGTGGTTTACAGAATTGCGCAGTAGCGGATGAAGCTTATTGTTACTAAAAATGAATTTAATAAAAAGAGTTTGCTTGGTACCTGTTAGCTACAGAATAAATTTCGGGAAGGGATTTCATTAATTAAGTCTATTTAAAACTTCAGAATCGAGATTTAAATGGCTTAACTACTCCTGAAGATGGGATTCAAGGTAAAATTCGCAAGCATATCGCAAAAGCGATAACAGGGTTAGGCTCGTGATTGTTAGGCGGAGTTTGCAATAATCCTATGTTTTGCTTGTCAGTTGAAGAAGTCTCCTTATCCTCCAAATAATAATAATTATTTTCCACATCTAAATAATATGCTGTGGTTACTAAATGATAATATAACTTTGAAACTTAAATAAGTTGTTAATCTGGCTCTCATCCAGTACTGACACATATGTCATTGTCATTGTTAATATTTATTCTCGATGATTCTGAAGTTTTAAATAGTTTGCACAAGTCAGATTCCGTATCACTTGAAATGTCTTATTCAAAAACTCAGACAGATAGCTTATCCAAATGTTAGTTTTAAGTTTTTCATGTAACGATCTGTTGACGGCTTAAATGACAGTGAAACTGACACTCATACAACACATACACAGTCTTATGCAGGTTAATTTCGACTACTGCTAGCTCAGGTTGCTTATACGTTACATAGGGCATATGTCACGATGGTCCTTTGGGAAGAGTGCGGCCGATTTTCTTCTTGTCCTCTCGTTATCTGAGCGTGTGTCCGTCACTAACGACCGCGCTGTCGACAGGAAGTTAAGCTCTAAGCTTCCCTCCTTGCTTTTCCTTTCTACTTATAAAGCGTCTGCATGACTCCAAACAAAATATATATATATATATATATATATATATACTCCTGGAAATTGAAATAAGAACACCGTGAATTCATTGTCCCAGGAAGGGGAAACTTTATTGACACATTCCTGGGGTCAGATACATCACATGATCACACTGACAGAACCACAGGCACATAAATACAGGCAACAGAGCATGCACAATGTCGGCACTAGTACAGTATATATCCACCTTTCGCAGCAATGCAGGCTGCTATTCTCCCATGGAGACGATCGTAGAGATGCTGGATGTAGTCCTGTGGAACGGCTTGCCATGCCATTTCCACCTGGCGCCTCAGTTGGACCAGCGTTCGTGCTGGACGTGCAGACCGCGTGAGACGACGCTTCATCCAGTCCCAAACATGCTCAATGGGGGACAGATCCGGAGATCTTGCTGGCCAGGGTAGTTGACTTACACCTTCTAGAGCACGTTGGGTGGCACGGGATACATGCGGACGTGCATTGTCCTGTTGGAACAGCAAGTTCCCTTGCCGGTCTAGGAATGGTAGAACGATGGGTTCGATGACGGTTTGGATGTACCGTACACTATTCAGTGTCCCCTCGACGATCACCAGTGGTGTACGGCCAGTGTAGGAGATCGCTCCCCACACTATGATGCCGGGTGTTGGCCCTGTGTGCCTCGGTCGTATGCAGTCCTGAATGTGGCGCTCACCTGCACGGCGCCAAACACGCATACGACCATCATTGGCACCAAGGCAGAAGCGACTCTCATTGCTGAAGACGACACGTCTCCATTCGTCCTTCCATTCACGCCTGTCGCGACACCACTGGAGGCGGGCTGCACGATGTTGGGGCGTGAGCGGAAGACGGCCTAACAGTGTGCGGGACCGTAGCCCAGCTTCATGGAGACGGTTGCGAATGGTCCTCGCCGATACCCCAGGAGCAACAGTGCCCCTAATTTGCTGGGAAGTGGCGGTGCGGTCCCCTACGGCACTGCGTAGGATCCTACGGTCTTGGCGTGCATCCGTGCGTCGCTGCGGTCCGGTCCCAGGTCGACGGGCACGTGCACCTTCCGCCGACCACTGGCGACAACATCGATGTACTGTGGAGACCTCACGCCCCACGTGTTGAGCAATTCGGCGGTACGTCCACCCGGCCTCCCGCATGCCCACTATACGCCCTCGCTGAAAGTCGGTCAACTGCACATACGGTTCACGTCCACGCTGTCGCGGCATGCTACCAGTGTTAATGACTGCGATGGAGCTCCGTATGCCACGGCAAACTGGCTGACACTGACGGCGGCGGTGCACAAATGCTGCGCAGCTAGCGCCATTCGACGGCCAACACCGCGGTTCCTGGTGTGTCCGCTGTGCCGTGCGTGTGATCATTGCTTGTACAGCCCTCTCGCAGTGTCCGGAGCAAGTATGGTGGGTCTGACACACCGGTGTCAATGTGTCCTTTTTTCCATTTCCAGGAATATATATATATATATATATATATATATATATATATATATATATATATATATATACTTTGGCACCTTCAACATACAGACACTAATACAAATGGGAAAATTACACAATCTAACAACGGAACTCACCAGTCAAAAGATCGCGATCCTAGCGCTACAAGAAGCAAGATACACGGATTCAGACACAATAGACTACGGAAACTACAGATTCTTCAAGAGTGGAACCAACAGGAAAATCGGGAAAGGAGGAGCACTCCTCGTCATGGCCTTCGCAGTAAACAAAAACATCCTAGACTCAGTAAAAGAAGTCAACGCGATCAACAACAGGCTCATGACCATGCGAATCAAACACGCCAACAAGAACTACACCCTCATCAACGTACATGCCCCCACGAACGCAGCCAACAAGGACAAATCAGAAGAAACAGACAAATTCTGGGACAAACTCGAAACCACCCTGGCAAAAATATCCCAAGACAACGCGAAAATTCTACTAGGCGATTTCAACGCACAAACCGGCAGAGAAAAACGCTACAGAAAAACAGTAGGAAATTTCCCTGCACACAAATTCACCAACAAAAACGTCACCAGACTGATCGAACTCTGCCAGCAAAAGAACCTCAAAATCATGTCAACCTCCCTGAAGAAAAAGCCCAAGAAACAAAAGACGTGGCGATCACCAGTCCACTCACTAGGCGAATTCCAGATAGATCACGTGGCAATCTCCTATGAATACCAGAAAGAAATCCACGACGTCCAAGTGAGAAAAGGCGCCAACATAGATTCGGACCACTACCTAACAAGAATCAAAATCAAACTCACACCAAGAAGACAACACAAAAAGAAAATGACCTCACCGAAATTTGATACAAGAAAGATCAGAGAATCGAACATCACAGAACACTGGGAAAAACAAGAGGCGAAAGAGTGGACCAGCTTTAAACAAAAAATTGTGAACACAGCCAAAGAACTGATCCCGCTGACTAGAAAACCCAGGCACCCTTGGTGGAACACTACCTGCGAAATCGCCCTACAAAATCGAAGAACAGCTTTCACAAACTACAACAGCAACAAAACACAAGAAACGCAGGACAACTTCTATGAAATTCGAAGACAAACATCGAAAACAATAAGACAAGAGAAACGCAAATACATAAACGATCAGCTAAACTCCATCGAAGAAGACTTCAGAAATTTCAACACACGGGATTTCTACAGGACGTTCGCCAACCAAGTCAAAGGATACTCACCACAGAACCTCTGCTTCAGAAAAGAAGACGGAAAACTGGCACTTACCAACAAAGAAAACTGTGAATAGCTCGCGAAGTACTTTTCAAAATTACTAAATTGCCCGGAACCTAACTCAGCCTTCGAACCCCGAGAACCGGCCAACGCACCGGAAGACTCACCATCACCAACAAAAGAAGAAATCCTCCACTGCATAAAGAAACTTAAAAACAACAAGGCAGCCGGTGAAGACGGAATAACGGCAGAACTGCTGAAGAACCTAGGACCAAACTCGCTAAACGAAATCACACAAATCATACAGAACACCTGGACAACCGAAATCATACCTGACGACTGGAAGACCGCACTCATTCACCCGCTACGCAAGAAAGGTGACAGGACAGACACAAACAATTATAGAGGAATTTCCCTGCTACCGGTCATCTACAAAATTCTATCAACCTGCCTTCTCACCAAAACGCAAGGACAACTGGAACTCGCCATCTCGGAATACCAAGCGGGTTTCAGACCCAACAGAGCCTGCCCCGAACAAATCTTCAACCTGAAATCAATCATAAAATCCCACATGACAAGCCCCAAAAAAATCATTTGCACTTTCGTCGACTTCAAAAAGGCTTACGACTCGATCGACAGAAAGTCCCTCATCCAAATCCTCAGAGAAAAAGGCCTAGACCAGAAGACCCGAAGACTAATCGAACAGACACTAACCAATACAAAATCCAAAGTCAAATTCATGGGCGAAATCTCGGACCCCTTGGAAATCCACACTGGCCTAAGACAAGGAGATGGACTATCCCCGCTATTGTTCAACATCGTCCTGGACAAAGTAATGAGCGAATGGGAAGCTGAAGTCAGGAGACAAAACACCTGGAGACCAGTCACATTAGGAGGGAAAAGAATGGAAATCCCTTACCTAGCATTCGCAGACGACCTAGCGATACTGATCTATGACCCAACATCAGCCAAAACACAGATCGAAATCCTGAAAGAATGCGCCGAGAAAGTCGGCCTACAAATCGCTTTTGAAAAAACGCAAGTCCTAACAAGAGAAGGCGACGACATCACAACCAAGTACGGCAAAATTAAAGGGGTCACACACTTCAGATACCTAGGCGAAATCATCGAACCGACCGGAACAGAGAAACTGGCTTACGAAGACAGACAACAGAAGACACGGAAATCACTAGGCATGGTACGAAACGTCTATAACAAACAATGCATTTCCAGAAACACCAAGATCAGACACTATACACAGTGATCAAACCCGCCGTACTGTATGCCAGCGAAACACTAGCACTCAACAGGAAAATCAAAATTGAAGAAATCAAAAAAGAAGAACGCAAAATCATGAGGAAAATTTTAGGAGGAAGACCCACACCAGATGGCTACAGACTATAGAAGAACTCAACAGTAGAAGCATATTCGAACATCGAGAACGATATGAGAAAAAGGCGCCTTAAATTCTACGGACATTTAGATAGACTCCCTGAAACAAGAATCACCAAGAAAATTCTAGAACACATCAAGACACTTAAAGTCTCGACACCCTGGATGGAAGGAGTCCGAAAAGACCTACAAGCAATTGGCACCACAAACACCACAGACAGAAGCACCTTCCGAAAACACATAGACAATTGGGAAGTAAAGTCAGAAGCGCTAAAACAGCGGACCAAACAAGAATGGTCTGAGGAGAGAAAAGAGGCCCTCTCCAAGAGAATGAAGGAGTACTGGAAGGACAAGAAGAACAAGCCTTCAAAGTCATAAGCTTAACGATTTCTTTTTAGGGAAAATCCGCCAACAATAATAAATAATTATATATATATATATTACTCAGATACGTTTGAAAATATGAGTAATGGATGTGGATCACCGATAGCTGTTTGAATGCATTCATACTTTTCGATTTTGATGGAACAATTTCATTCATATATGCATACATTGTAAGACTCACTACATAAACATCTGGTAGTTTAAATATATATCCAATTAGCTAAAGGAGATAATCCAATTCCGTCATCGGGAAACAGATAAATTCTCAACAACAACAACTGTTCTCTGGACTTACATCGCTGCAAAACAAGGAAGAGAGAAAAACATAGGTCGTATTTTCCAACTTATTAACATTTCTGCGACAAAAAAACATTGCTTGCAATTGATTTATGAATTAGGTTCTTCCTTTTGATAAGTTTTAACTTCAGGCTACTGTGTTATGGATGACTCTACCAGATACGTGGCAACGCAATTTCCGCATGTCATTCCTTACGTTTGTTTCCTTTAGCTGAACCGTTTTTATCTTTTACTGTACGTGAATCGATGATGCCATTATTCCCGGTAGGGCTGTAATGAAATGTATTACGTCTCCTCTTCCCCAGTAGACCCCACTCAGAATATTTTTAAAACGAGCAAACGGATTTAAAAACGCCATAATGCTCTGGCGCCTCCACACAGGGAGAGCGCGTATGAATTAATCTTTTTAATGACCTCATTTGCCCTCGCTCCTTATTAAAGAGTTGGTGGCCGGAGAGGGGAGCTTAGAATGGGGCGATAAGATTCTTTGAGTGAGCAGTCAGTCGGAAGTTATAAACACTCCTGCACGATTATAAAGCGCGGCCCTAAAAAGTGCTCCGCGCCATGCCGAAAGCGGCTCATTTCACTCCCCGTGTGATGACGCTGGCTACGCATTAGCATTTGAAAATCAAATAACTGCCATCTCACGAATGTCGAGGAAGTCTCGAGGTAAAGGAAAACAAGAAAGGAAAGACAACTGATTAGAAAATTTTGCGAATTGTGCTGCTAAACTCTGTGTAATTTTCCTGGCTCTTATGACGTGGTTCTGTGGATATCCTTGATCACCTCATAACTCTCCCTGTAACTCTTACGCGTGTATCTTCCCTGAAAGGTCTACAGGAGAGCGATGGAAATGCTATTATTTCCACTCTTCAGGTAGCATGACTAACAAAAAATTGTGCATGGCGCTGGACACATATAAGTAGTGGATAGTTTCAGCATTTCTTTTTATTTTTTAGAGCTTTTCATTTTGGCCGTTTGTCAGCAGGCCAATGCCGACAATGATCCCCTGTTATTTACGTGCTGTTTTATTTACAGTACGAATCTAAGCTGCACTGAATCATTTTCTTTAGCTTGTGACTTTAGCTAACTACTTAATTTAACTAAGTGTGATTTTATGTCGAAACATACGACGTTTCTTTCTGTAGATAGTAAATACATTTAGTTGGCAAGAAAATTGTATAATTCTGGGTTGTACACAAGTTTATAAAATTAAAATCGCTGTTAAAAGAGAGAAGATTTCAGGTGGAGTCATATCATAGGTGTCGGAGTGTACTCCACAGGAAATTCATCGAGTCATCCTTTCCACCGGCTACCTTCTATTATATCACATACTAATGCACTTGCTATTGGCAAGTCTGGTCCAGGCAACTTCTGACATTACAGAATCTTGTCTCGCCGAGTGAATGGATGTCTAAATAATTTAAGTGAGTTTATTTCGTTATGATTATAGCTAATACACACACACACACACACACACACACACACACACACACACACACACACAGTTTTTCATCACCTCGGTTCCGAGAGCTCCGAAACCTGTACAAAAAATTGGAACAGAGGTCAACATAAACATCATTTCCGCCCTTTTTATTGTTCATGAAAACCACTAATGGTTCAAATGGCTCTGTGCACTACGAGACTTAACATCTCAGGTCATCAGTCCCCTAGAACTTAGAACTACTGAAACCTAACTAACCTAAGGACATCACACACATTCATCCCCTAGGCAGGATTCGAACCTGCGACCGTATCGATCGCGCGGTTCGAGACTGAAGCGCCTAGAACCGCGCTACGAGACCGGCTGTCTGAAAACCACACATTGCATATTGTACCACCATACAGTGTGACCTTCAGACGTGGTGATCCAAATTGCTGTACACACTGCTACATCTAATACCCAGCAGCACGTCCTCTTGCATTGATGCATGCCTGAATTTGTCGTGGCATACTATCCATAAGTTCATCAAGGCACCGTTGGTGCATATTGTCCCACTCCACAACGGCGATTCGGCGTAGATCCCTCAGAGTGGTTGGAGGATCACGTCGTCCCGAAACCACCCTTTTCAATCTACCCAGGCATGTTCGATAGGGTTCATGTCTGGAGATCATGCTGGTCACTCTCGTCGAGCGATGTCATTATCCTGAAGGAAGTCATTCACAATTGTGAATGATGGGGGCCCGAATTTTCGTCCATGAAGACGAATGCCTCGCCAATATGCTGCCGATATGGTTGCACTATCGGTCGGAGGATGGCATTCATGTATCGTACAGCCGTTACGGCGCCTTCCACGACCACCAGCGGCGTACGACGGCCCCACATAATGCCACCCCAAAACATCAGGAAACCTCCACTATGCTGCACTCGCTGAACAGTATGTCTAAGGCGTTCAGACGGACCGGGTTGCCTCGAAACACGTCTCCGACGATTGTCTGGTTGAAGGTATATGCGACACTTATCGGTGAAGGGAACGTGATGCCAATCCTGAGCGCTCATTCGGCATGTTGTTGGGCATACCTGTACTGCGCTACATGGTGTCGTGGTTGTAAAGATGGACCTCGCCATGGACGCCCGGAGTGAACTTTCGCATCATGCAGCCTATTGCACATCGTAACACGATGTCCTGTGTCTGCACGGAAAGCATTATTCAACATGTTGGCGTTTCTGTCAGGGTTCCTCCGAGCCATTATCGGTAGGTAGCGGTCATCCACTGCGGCCTGAGAGAGGCATGTTATCGATAATTCCTGTCTCTCTGTATCTCCACCACGTCCGAACAACATCGCTTTGGTTCACTCCGAGACGTCTGGGCACTTCCCTTGTCGCCGGCCGCTGTGAAAGCGCGGTTCTAGGCGCTTCGGTCTGGAACCGCGCGACCGCTACGGTCGCGGGTTCGAATCGTGTTTCGGGCATGTCTGTGTGTGATGTCCTTAGGTTAGTTAGGTTTAAGATGTTCTAAGTTCTAGGGGACTGATGACCTCAGATGTTAAGTTCCATAGTTCTCAGAACCATTTGAACCAACTTCCTTTGTTGAGAGCCCATCCTGGCACAAAGTAACAATGCGGTGCGATCGAACCGCGGTATTGACCATCTAGGTATGGTGGAACTACAGACAACCTGAGCCGTTGTCTGCATCACTGGCTAACTTTTCTTGGAGAATTTTGAAGAACCTTCATTACATTCGGCTCCCCTCCGTCCATCCTTATTTCATCGTTATGTTGACGATACATTTTTTGTCTTGCCACACACCGCAGAAGCTCTCGAACAATTCATGGTTCACACGAACAGCATACATCCGAACATCCAGTTCACTGTCTAGGGGGAGAAGGAAGAAAGGTTGTCATTCTAAGACGTTTTAGTACAACGACAGGTGGACGGGCGTCTCGGCCACTCTGTATACCACAAGCAAACGCATACCGATTTATATCTTAATGCACAGAGTTTCTATCATCCTGTTCAGAAGAGAGCCGTTTTGAACACTTTGGCGTATAGAGAAAAAAACTGTCCGAGACGAGGACCACTTAAAGCCCGAAATTAACCATCTGAAGTACGTGTTCCAAAAGAATGGCTATGGTGTACGCGATGTAAAGGCAGCGATCTCCAAGAAAAGGTAACGTGAAAATTCTGCACACTTACAGGATGAACCACCGATTGCGGCTCTTCCTCTTTGTCGCACTATGTCCACTAAAATAGGAATATCCCTCAGTAGACAGGAGATGGTGCACCCTGTTTAAGGACAGTTTCGATCTCGGGTTCCTAGAATTTATAATATCCCCTGAGAGTGTGGAAGCAGTTACATAGGTCAGACCATTCGTACCGTTCCTGACCGATGTGCAGAACACCAGTGGCTTATTAAAAGCAGAGAGCTAGAGAAACCGCCAATTGTGGAGCACAGCCTTGCTAACAAACGTAAAATACTGTTTTATGAAACAAAAGTTTTGTCCCATGACCCCACATACTGGGGTTCTGTTATTGAGGAGACTGTTGAAATAAGAATGAGCGAGAAGTACTTGAACCGTAATAGCGAATATTATCTGAGCGGTGCATGGAAACGAGCGCTCGATGCAGAGAAGCAGCAAAGACATTCCTTGCGGTGTTTACGTTCCCACGGAAGTGGTGTCGCCACCAGCGGAGACATTGACACCGTCTGCGACAGCAGTACGTAATCGCTGACCAATCACCAGCCGACCAATCAGAAGCCGTCCACAGGCTATATTAGGCCACCACAGCAGCAGTGGACACAGTTGCTCCTGGCTATGATGGAAGACGCTATCGGTGAAAGATTGAGATTATATACCGAACTGACGCGGCAAGGAAACCGATAATGGTTTACATATCAGTGCTGTCGCGAAATTCTTCGTTCTCATACAAGTGTACTTCTTATGCAAAATACACTTTCTTAAATGGAACGATGCCCATAGCTATTAAAAGATTAGAAGTACGGAAAATTAGATGTCAGTGATGTTTGTTGCAGGATTCTAGTGCGAGTCGTTTACGATGTATCGTATTTTGGTAAATTTTCACACCGATACTTCTTTGTGCCATTCAACCTGCGTAGTTGCTAGGTAGAATGTTGTTATATTTGTTTACAATTTGCTTGTGCGTTCCTTGAAGGTACTGCGACTTGCTAGTCAGTTAATGTGTGATAGTCCACGCATTAGGCCCTGAGTGGACGACGGGTTTTACCAATGCAGAAAAACCCTACAGGCTCATGGTGTATGAAGAGTGTAGGAAGAAAGCAGTTTGTTCTTGCATACTGCATGCGGCAAGATATTCCAATAGATGCCAACCATATCGGCAGTTATTTATCAACCTCTGCAACCAGTTACGTGAAAGTCGGAGTGTAACACCTTGTCAACCTAAAAGACAGACGAGGAAAATAATGTTCTTATTGCTGTTGCAGTTCATCCGCACGTTAGCTCCCGCGAAATCGCACGAGGAAGTGGCATGAGTCAGCCAAGTGTCCTACACATTCTCCATCTATATAGATTCCATCACTATCACTTCTCTCTCCATCAAGAGCTGTAGGGAACCGATTATGAGAATCGTGTTAACTTCTGTACGAGGGAATTAAGACAGGATACTCCAGACGTACCGTGTATCTTTTTTATTGATGAAGCCACATTTACCAATCATAACCAGGTAAACCGTTGAAACATGCAGTCTTGGTCTGTCGACTATCTCCGTTGGCTTTATCAGGTGGAACGTCATCGTCCATGGTGTGTAAATGTGTGGTGTGGAATAGTGTACTATTTGCTCGAGGTCCCGTTCTTCATAGACGAAAACTGAATGCGCACAATTGTCGCAGCCTCGTAACAGATCATCTTCCACGAATGCAAGAAGAAGTTCCTTTGCAGACCAGAAGGAACCTATAGTACCAAAATTATGGCTGTCTAGACCATGGGGAACAAAGTACTACAGCATTTCATCACGAACTGTTTGCAAATCGTTGGACTGGATGCAGAAGACCTTTATCTTGGACGGCCCTTTCCCTGGATTTAAGGCCTGTATACTTTTTTCTGTTGAGAAAGCAGGAAGATGCTGTCTACAAGAGCATACAAATTACACCCGTTTACATGCTGCCACGTATTACTGCCGCCTGCCCTGACATCGCTGAAATGCTAGCACGTGTGGAGCAGTCGTTCCATACTAGACTGGAATCGTGTACTTCCGATTACGGAGGGCATTTTGAACACAACTTGCAATGGTTAACAGTCTCATTACTGGCCAGAGTCCACATAACTAGTCCATGCACTTGTGTTGTTCTTTAGTATCTGTTATCACAAGATTTGTACGAATGTCGATCTAGGATCTTTTAAAAAACGACTCGCACTAGAATCCTATGTAAGCAGGCTGTTTATGTTTTCTTATTGGCAACGTTACGTAGCGCTCTGCACGAAAATCACTGGCTGTGCTGTGTGCAGTCTGTGGCTAGTTTGCATTGTTGCCTGCCATTGTAGTGTTGGGCAGCTGGATGTGGACAGCGCGTAGCGTTGCACAGTTGGAGGTGAGCCGCCAGCAGTGGTGGATGTGGGGAGAGAAATGGCGGAGTTTTGAAATTTGTAAAACCGGATGTCATGAACTACTATATATATTATGATGTTAAGGTAAATACATTGTTTGTTCTCTATTAACATCTTTCAATTGCCAACTATGCCTATCAGTAGTTAGTGCCTTATGTAGTTTTAATCTTTTATTTAGCTGGCAGTAGTGGCGCTCGCTGCATTGCAGTAGCTTGAGTAACGAAGATTTTTGTGAGGTAAGTGATTTGTGAAAGGTACAGGTTAATGTTAGTCAGGGCCATTCCTTTGTAGGGATATCTGAAAGTCAGACTGCGTTGCGCTAAAAAAATATTGTGTGTCAGTTTAAGCACAGTTATGAATAATTGTTGAAAGGGGACGTTTCACCTACAACAACGTAACAAACATCACTTCCGTTCTAATTCACCCTACTTTTAGTTTGTTAATGTCAATAGGAAGTGTTCCATTTAAAACATGTATGATACCTAAAAAATACACTTTCTAAGTATTATTAGAATTTGTTTGTCCGCAGCTCGTGGTCGTGCGGTAGGGTTCTCGCTTCCCGCGCCTGGGTTCCCGGGTTCGATTCCCGGCGGGGTCAGGGATTTTTTTCTGCCTCGTGATGACTGGGTGTTGTGTGATGTCCTTAGGTTAGTTAGATCTAGGTAGTTCTAAGTTCTAGGGGACTGATGACCATAGATGTTAAGTCCCATAGTGCTCAGAGCCATTTGAACCATTTTTAGAATTTGTTGGTTGGCTATCAATATGAACTTCTGAGTGCCAGTCCATTCTGTGAAAACCGCACATCAATAGCAGTCTCCATTTCCGCAATATCTGCGGCTCAAATTTTAGGTGACTCACCCTGTACATAACGGACATATTAGACAAAAGTGGACTATTCTTTAGGCTTTTGCGGACTAGGCTGTTGTATACAGAGATGTCGCAACGCTAGAAAATTGCTGTGGTATGCAGAAATTCTTGCAGAGGATCGAAACGTTTTGCAGGGAGTTGCAGTTGGTCCTCAAAATACAGAAATGTAACGTAGTGCGTAGACATGGATGGAAAGAGGAACTATTGTATGATTAAATGACTGAAGAATAATCACTGTAAGTTGTTACTTCCATAAAATATCGAGGAACATGCGTACGAAGCGATTTAAAGTGTAACAACCACATAAAACTAATCGTAGGAAAGGCAGATGCTAGACTGAGGTTCATTCGGATAATCTTCAGGAAATGTGGTCAGTCAACATAGGTGATAACTTACAAAATCTTCAATGGGTCAATACTTAAAAATTACCGATGAATACGGGATCTGTACGAGATAGGATTGGCAGAGAAAATAGAGATGATCCAAAGAAGAGCAGCGCGTTGCCTTACAGGTTCGTTTAGTATACACGAATGCTTGGCAGGTATGACAAACGAAACTTTAGTTGCAGAAGGCGCAAGAGAGGCGGTCTGTGTCACAGTGTGGTTTACTGTTACAGCTCCAGTAGCGTACGTTCCTAGAAGAGTCAACAAGTGTATCGCTTCCTCCCAGGTGTATCTCGCGAAAACAAAGAAGGTAGATTTAGAGAGATTCGATCTTGCCGGCAGTCGGTCCTAATGCGAGCCATTCGCGACTGGAACAGGAAAGTGGGAAGTGACAGTGACAGTGCTACAAGAATGGAAACTCCGTCACACATCGGAAGGTGGCTTAGGGAGTACGGAATTAGATGTAGATATAGAACATTAGAGGGCTTACAAAGAAGACAGATGAAATTCTTCTGTGTCTGGAAAATGTGGAAAATTCTGAAGTGATCCATGTTCTGTGCCTGTCTGTATAACATGAAACTACAGGGACAGACAAGTTAAATACCATGCATTAGAGACTATCATTATTTTTATGTACAGTTGATACGGAAAAGGAGTAGCTGCAACATACGTAAATGTTGAACATTATTTCAAAAGTACTTAACAAACAGTTTTTGGATGGATCAGAACATAGATGGAAGTGCTTGTCCATTATTACTGCAGAATATTTTTGTAGTGATTGTAGCAGTCTAAAAACCGCTCTAGGGAACTATTAGCTATTTATGATAAATCTAGATTCATTACTGAGCTATGGAAGAAGAAACAGTTAGTTGTTTGTGGAGTCTTTAGTGTATATTTCTTAAGATTGCAGTAGACAGAGGTTACTGGAATCATTAGTTGAATTATTCAGTTTGATTTCTGTAGCGAGTTTTTCAACTGGTGTGCAGGAAGAGAGCGGGACATTTTTGTAGGCAGAGTTCAGACTGAGACAGTTAATCTGTAAACAATAATTCTTAATGTTTATCTGATTATGATGCACAGTTAATGGAAATAAATAGTGTAGCACCTAAGGCATGTTCATACAAAGTAGTGAAGCTAATTAATGATACCAGGATGTAAAGTTTTAAGAATGAGTTGAAAGACTTCGTATAGGATGATGTATATAGGGAAAGAGATGCCACTGTGAATTTCAATATATTCCACAGTAAATTAGTGTCAGTTTTGACAGCAGTTTTCCTAAAATGTTCTCCAGAAAGTCCGTTAAAAGAAGAAGTAAGTCATGGATAACTAAAGGGATTAAATTATCTTGTAAGAAGGAAATGAAAACTTCTCTAAAGGCTGGAACAAGTCAGTATCCGATGTTACCTGCATTTTACAAAACAATACTGCGTTATTTTAAGGAATGTCATTAAACTGTCCAGAATCAAGCATATCACAACAGAAATTAATAACACAAATAGCAATTATTGATACGTATTTTCTGCACGATTCTTTATTAAATGTTACGAGTTTCAAAAAATCATTGTCAGACATAAGCTGTGGGACAAGTTCTGAAAAGTACGTATATTGCGTGATCGTTTAAAAACACCGTATGCTCAGTCATTTCAGTACTTACATGTATATCTAGTTTCAGGCTCAAACACAATTCTGAATTCATGAAGACTACATGAGGTAGTCCAACTGTCAGCTCAATGAAAGCCAGCGTTAAACTAGGATGCAGCGCATTAAACCGTCAAAGAAGTAAAGAACACCGACAGATGTCCTAAGCATTAGCCAAAGACATTTCGCATCGACGAGTAAATATATCAGTATTACTTTCTCTGAAAACGAAGTAAGAACTTTCATGAGAGAAGATATTTCAAATACCGTCGTTGGATAAAGGATAAATGGCAATAAAATGTGCATCGAAATATAACAGTAACACAGTAATGAAAACTACTTAAGCACATGAGATGCATATGCATAGAATGTCAGTTGTAACATGTGTTACTACACCAATAAATAAAATAATACATGAAGTAGCGAAATGTATGCGATAAACTGTGTTATATTTGACATAACATGAGAGAAATACAAGGGCCGTTCACAAAGTAATGCAACACGTTGAGAGACTTCGCGGAATATTCCTGCTTCAGACCCTATAAGTTCATGAAGTGCGATGGGTGGCAGCGCCATACGTACTTTTCAAAAATGGCGTTTGTAACAGAGATGTATTCAAAGCAGAGGGCTGTCACTGAGTTTCTTCTGGAGGAAATCCAGAGAATTGCAATATTCATAGGCACTTACACAGTGTCTATGGTCACCTCGCCATGAACAAAAGCGCGATGAGTCATTGGGCGAGGCGTCTGTCATCGTTCGAAGAAAGGCGCGCAAACACGTCCGATTACCGGCGAGCAGGCCGGTCGCACACTGCTGTGACTCCGGCAATGGTGGAAAGTGCAGACACACTCACTCCATGTGATCGACGGATCACAGTCAAACACCTAGTTGTGAGGTCGATGTCACTGTTGATAGTGCTGGCACAACCGTCCATTAGTTGGGTTACTCAGAAGTGCGTGACCACTGTGTTCCTCAGCGCCTAACAGAAGGCCATACAGAGAAATGAAAGACCATGTGTTTGAGCCAATGGAGGACGCTCTCCGCGGGAAGCAGTATGTGGATGATGGGGATTTTATTGATGCAGCAAGACTTTGGCTCTGACGTCGACCTGTAGTATGATACCATGTGGGCTTAAAGACCCTCCCATCAAAGTGGCGTAAGGCCGTCGCACTGAATGGAGGTTATGTTGGAAAATAGGGTTTTGTAGCCAAAAGAGTGGGGAATAATGAAATCCTGAGAAAAAAAAACTACCTGCTTTGAGAAAACAGAAACATGTGGCACTTACTGCACGCCTAACGTAAATATTAGTTTCTATTCGTTAACAACAAGGACGTCGTAAATTGCAAAACGAATTGCTGTTACTACTGCCTGTACTAACGCATTCACGTCATAAAAGTTTTATAAATATACATTGTAACATATTTCATTTGCTAACCACTATCCAGGCATATACAGAATCATTTGGGAATATCAATCATTAATTTTTATACATATATTTCTCATTTCTTTCCAAGTATTGATGATTTAAGAGAAAAAAAGAAAAGGAAAAAGAAAAAAAAAATACGTCAGTAGTGCTGTTGACGAATAGAGACTCATATGTGCTTCTATCACGTTACTCCACGTAAAACGAAGTTTATAGTATACATATTGTAGCTTCATGTGTTACTTTCCTTACTGGTGGAGCAACACGTGTTATAACGAACACGCCATGTATATGAATCTCATATACGTAATTAGTTTTTTCCTACTGTGTTACTGCTATATTTAGATATACATTTAATTGTCATTTATCTTTCATCCGTGATGCCGTTATATTTCGATGCACATTTATTGTCATTTAACTTTTAGCCGTCAACGGCAATTGGAATATCGTTTTTAATAAAAGTCTTACCTCGTTTACAGAGAGAGTAATAGTTGTATGTTACTATTGGTTATCCGTCTTGAGCTACCTGCAATTTAATTAAAAAGAATTTCAACAGACACTTTTCATTTATATTTACAAAGCATCTTCCGTGGTTATTCTGCAAATTGGATACATACGTTTTCACACTGTTGCTTGTTTTAGGTTAAAAAAGCGTTTTGTTCATAAAGTTGGAGTGCAAGTTATTTACAGTGATTCTTCACAGTTCTGCTTCTTCCCTCCTCGCTAGCAGCGGTTGTTGTCGAAAGACTTCGATTCACATTTGCACTGGGCAGTCCATGACACAAATAAAGCCAGTATAAAGTAATAGTGGAGACAGTAACATCGTCTGTATCCAGTGAGGTAGAAAAAGCACAAAAGGTGGGCTACACTTGATTGCACATTATGATATGCACAACAATCCCATTCTGTACGTCTGACGTCCAGGCTTATCTTCACAGAGCCGGTATCTACACGTATGAGCAACGTTCATTTTAGAGAAGATGTTCAAAGCGACCACCTTGCACTTACAAACACTTCACTCGCCGGATCATACTTTTCTTGATCCTAGGCAACCCACGTGCATCCACCATCACAGATCTGGAATGTCGTGTATGTCCACGGATGGACTACTGTAGACTTGTTGCTTTAATTGTACAACTCAGTACAATAACGATTTACCTCTCTATTAGATCCTTGCTCACCCGTTAATTATGTTTACTCTGACGGTTGATATTCGGTTTTTGGTTACCATTATGTGAATTCTAGTACTGTAGAGAAGATTAGTAAAACGCGAACGAGAAACCCCGTTCCTTACTTGTAAATGTGTGTTACTGTGTAACACTGAAAATGCAGAATGCATGGCACCTGCTACCGATATATAATTTTCTTCTGAATAGTATGTAAATATTTGTAATTCTTTTAATAATTAAGGACATTGCTTCACTGTATGTATAAATTTAGGTAGAAGTCTGTTGACGTTGTGAAACATCTAAGCTCTGGGAAAATGACAAAGTAATTCTTATTTGCATCGACTAGCAGCGATAATAACAGTGCTTGTGCGTTGTACAATCTTTGGGTAGGGAGTTGTTGCGCGGAGAGAGAGATAGAGAGAGAGAGAGAGAGAGAGAGAGAGAGAGAGGGAGGGAGAGAGGGACAGGTTCTAGCACTTGTAGTGTTCAGAAGTGGGGTGTCAACGCTCTCGCAGTAGAGAGTACTATTTTCGGCAGCATCATGTACACTCGCCGGCCAGATGTCTAGTAGCAGGAGTACGGACAGTGGACGGGCGGAAGAGGCTGTATTAATTACGATTGCCCGTACCCGTAATTAGCGGTGGCTCCACAAGATGCTACCGTCTTCAACAACAGCAGCAGTTCCAGCAACACAGTTTCGTTTTCGGATCCGAGTTTCATCTTACACACAGCACTGAAGTAAGGCTGTTCATTGGTAGAAAGTATTAACGGCTAACCTAGCAGCACAACTGAATTTCATATGATTGATAAAATTTATTTAAATAATAATCAGTTAAACTCAGGGCGATGGTGTGCCCATTGCTCCCAGACATTGTTACCAAGCAGGATTCTTGTTCCTTTTGTTTTTCCTTATATGTTAACTGAGTGTCATAAGAAACAAACTGAATAGTTACAGCCAGTTTATTAATGAATAATTTCACTTTTAAGAATTTTAGCCTCAATCTACTTTCAATTGACTGTTGTACAACAGCGGTTTCAGTGTATGACTAAAGTAAAGCAATATCATTTTTCAGGTTTGGGAATCAATCACTGGAAAAAATCCAAATGTAAAGAAATGCATTTATTAAGAGTGTGGAAAATTTATTTATTTTACATACAGCTTGGAGCACATGGCTGTTTGGTTTGGTATGGATTCTAGTGTTCAATTCTGTTCAAGTCAGTAAAAAAGGCTCAGTTGTTCAGACAATAATATGAAATCCATTTTGCAAAATAAGTAATGGCAAAGTAAAAAGTGCTTGCTTTTTTTCTAAATATCTTTGATGACGTTAAGTTGGGGTCTCTGAAAGTCATTGTTCACGTAACGAAGTTCAATACTAACATACAGTTTGATTACATAACTTCAAATCATTACTGGATTACCTTTTTCAAAATTTAATGCCAAACGCAACGTAAGAGTGACTTCTCAGTTTTCTTTATCATTACATACTCACTTAAAATTAGTGTCAAAAAACGTGACAAACTTCAGTTGCCACGTCAGTATTTAATAATACACGTTTTTCTTTCCCATCATCTTGTACAGGTAATTGGATGTTAATTACCCTAGTAGGCTGGCCACCGCTAATTATTTCCTTTTCGTTCATTAGTGTAACTTAAGGATTCATGATCAGTGGTATCCCTTTTCTGTCCAGTGTTGTTCGTGAGTGAATGCACAAAATAACTTTCATTTTCCAAATTATAGCCCTGTTCGGTTTAATTACTTTTATTTTTAGTAGGCTTTCCATCAGAAAGGTCGGTTGTACACATTCCTCCTACTTATCGGTATCAATTCTTCGGGAAAGATAGTCTTATGCAATTAGAAAAAATCCATTAAACATACACGCGATGCACGGTCATATTTTATATCGCAAGCAGGATAGGCCGATTAGTAAGAGGGAGGTTACATCTGGACATCTGTATTTTTTCCAGTCGACTTAATAACAGTGTAAATAGCGATTTCTTGCATCGTAAGACGTCAATTACATCGCTATTACGAGCACCTTGGGGTTGACGCTCGTAACTGGAGATTTACAGTAGTGGTGCGTTTCGTTTATTTCAAGCGTCAACATCACTTTTCAATTTCTCAAGATGTATTTGACATATTGCGATACAACCAACACCATTTTTTGTGGTTTTTCGTATTACTGATTTTATAAGAAATATCACGGAGTGTCCATAAAAAAAAGCGTAAGTCTCTGTTTCTGTGGTACAGGCGTTTGAAACATGTTTGCTAGGCAGATATGCATCAGCATGGAGTGGGATGGGGGAATTACATCGGATTGGCTGATGTCGTTTGATTCTATCCCATCTCTTTGACCTCGTTAGACGCTCATTCACGTGTCTGTGAGTGTTAGAGCAATATAGTCTAGTACACGTTTGCAGAATTCACTGGCATGATCTTTCTGAATGGCGAAGCTCACGGTAATGCAAGAGCTGCTCGTCATCTTCATCAGTATCGTTTTCCACAACGTCCGACTCCGCCGCAGAATCTTTTCGCCACAATTACGCTACAGCTTCTGGAAAGATACCTTCATCGTCAGTAGCCATGACTGTGATGCTGCAAGGAGACGCCGCACACCTCAGTTAAAAGAGGCCATACTGCATCACTTGAAGAGAACGCGCGAACGAGCAGAAATAAGGGAAGACCAGTTTACGTTCCGGAGAAACGTAGGAAGGCGTGGGGCAGTACTGACCCTGCGACTTCTCTTAGAGGGTAGGTTAAGGAAAGGCAAATCTACGTTAGTAGTATTTGTAGACTTTGGGAAGGCTTCTGACAGTGTTGACTGAACTACTACGTTTAGAATTCTGGAGCTAGCAGGGGTAACTAAAGGGAGCGAAAAGCTATTTGCAGCTTGTATGGGAACCAAACAGCAGTTTCAAGTGTCGGTGGGATGGAAAGCAGTGGTTTAAAAGAGAGGGAGACAGTGTTGTAGCCGATCCTCAATGTTACTCAATCTGTACATTCAGCAAGCAGTAAAGGAAACCAAAGAAAAATTTGGACTAGGAATTAAAGTTCAGGGAGAAGAAATAAAAACTTTGAGGTCTGCCGGTGACACTGTAATTCTGTCAGAGAGTGCAAAGGACTTCGAAGAGCAGTTGAACGGAATCGACAGCATCTTGAAAGAAGAGTATAAGATGATTATCAACAAAACCAAAACAAAGTTAATAAAATTTATTAGAATTAAGTAGAGTGATGCTGGATGAATTAGATTAGGAAATTTGACACTTAAAATAGTAGATAAATTTGCTATTCGGGCAGCAAAATGATTATGGCTGAAGTAGAGAAGATATAAGACTTAGTCTGGTAATGGCAAGAACATTGTTCCTAAGGAAGAGAAATTTGTTAACGTCGAATATAGATTTAAGTGTTAGGAAGACGTTTCTGAAGGTAACTGTGTACAGTGTAGCCATGTATGAAAGTGGATGATGGATGATAAACAGTTTAGACAAGAAGAGAACAGAAGCTTTTGAAATGTGGTGCTACAGAAGAATGCTGAATGTTAGATGTGTAAATTGCGCAACTGATGAGTATGCACTGAACAGAACTGGGCAAAAAGGAAGTTGTGGCACAGCTGGACTACAGGATGGGATCTGTTGACGGGACACAGTCTAAGACTTCAAAGGATTGCTAATTTAGTAACGGAAGGAAGTGTTTGGGGGGGGGGGGTTAAAATGATAGACGAAGATCAAGAGATAAATACTCTAAACATATGCAGAAGAATGTAGGTTGCATTAGTTATTCGGAGGTGAAGAGGCTTGCATAGGATAGAGCAGCGTGGAGAGCGGGATGAGACCGAAGTTCGGACTCATGACCACATCGCACTTGAAAAAATACCCAGAAGTATGAACTACTGAAGAAAATGTGGAAAAGTACGTATAATTGTGGAATATATGGAAAAATACGAAAAATGAGAATACTTGCATACCTGCATGGCTATGGCCTCAGGTGACTGCTCACATGACGAAAACAACAAAATATTAATTTTAGTTAGGACATAAAGGAATCACATAAATTGGTGGCGAGCGGCAGTTACTGTAACCAACGCAGAAAGTTGACAATTTGTGCGAGACCGACATTCGAACCTAGATCTCCTGCTCACTAAACACAGTTTCTGACACTTCCTTCTTAAACGCTATCTTTTTTTTATTTCAATGATACAGAAGTTGCTTTTATTGGCAGGAAAGAAATGGATGAGGACTAGGTGGGCAGGGGTCGAAACCCAAGCCCTGGCCACAACGCTTCCCTCCCGCCTGTCACTGTGCAGGTCCCTCACAATGTACTGGCACTTCTAAATTTTTTAACTTTTACTTTTATTTACATAATTTACATTTTTATTTTTTGAATCCTTAGAACTTCCTACACAAAAAAGGAATAAGACTGAATCGGAATTAATCCTTCATGATTTCTGGCACTTAAAAAAGAAAATAAATTCATTTCCGGACGTTGCCTGCTACTGTTTTTGTGCAATTTCTTTTTATTAGTTAAAAATGGGAAACAAGCAAAGAGGGACACAAAAATGAAATGAACTGCGTAACATCACTCCTCAAAAGTGGCCATGATGATAACACCACAAGGTTTGGCTAACTCAACCGATACCTTGACGACGAAATACAAGATTCAGCATACTGGCGAATAAGTGGCGATACCGTGACAGGTTCAAACATTTCCAATATGCAGAGTCCATATATTGGTGGAAGGCGAGCGGGTCATATCGCCCCTTCCATCTACAATGTACTGAACATTGTGGCCAACAACTACGCAATGGTATTTGACTCTGCTCTCGGAAAGTAGGAGTCTGGACGCAATAGGATTTTATTTATTTATTTATTGCCAAATTATAGACCTGTTACCTGATGTTTAAAACAGGTCGTACATCTTACAATCCTCAAATTATTGTTATTTTGAATCATTCTTTGTAAATTTTGTAGATAAAAAAAAGATGAAAAACGCAATAGGATGTCAGCCGAAAAGCCAGTCTCAGCGGATCGAGTGTCAAACTCTAATTGTTTTGGAAGCCAGTCAAAGTTTTGTAAACCCTCATCGCCAGTTTTCTAAAGGACTCGTGGCTGCTGCTGAAGAGGCCGAGTTTGTGACTATTGTTACGGGAGGCCGAGTTTGTGAGTTCGTGATACGGCTTCTCGTGCAGTACATTGCTAAGACAATCTCTCCCTGCTACCAATACACAGTTATGCCCCAGGGCCAGGTAACAGGTAAGGAGACGAACTTTCTACAATACTCTAACAAATTAGAAACAAAGTCATACAAATGAACTAGAAAGGTTTACTTATCTTTGTAACTAGCTGAATAATAAGGTTTAAAAGTCTGCTTGTAATGTAACCCAAAAAAGGCCCTCAACGGCTAAGTGCAAATAATCGTAGGTAAACTTCACAGCAGATAGCCATTGCAATTACAACAACTATCTGCTCAATTTTAAGAGTTCAGTAAGCGACGTTCCCTGTCTAAGTCATCCCTGGACGATGATGTATGACCAAATGGGCGAGAGCTGTTGTTCTGTCTTCCGAGAAGGCCTCTGTCCGTTGTCGTTCGGTCATTGGCGGATTCTACTCGGTCGGAAATCGGCCGAGGTTGGTGGAACTCGCGCAGGTGGTAATAATGTCGGGTGACGACGGCCTCCCATCGGCTAGACCGTTCGCCTGGTGCAAGTCTTTCGATTTGACGCCACTTCGGCGACTTGCGCGTCGATGGGGATGAAATGATGATGATTAGGATAACACAATACCCAGTGCCTGAGCGGAGAAAATCTCCGACCCAGCCGGGAATCGAACCCGGGCCCTTAGGATTGACAGTCTGTCGCGCTGACCACTCAGCTACCGGGGGCGGACGCGCAGGTGGTGAGTCTCTACGGCACCAGCACCAGCCCGTATCTTTGCGCCTGTGGTACTTTTGCCATGGTTGTTTCTTGTTCGGACGACACAGCAGGTGACACTAAGTCCAATACGAAATAGGTGCTCACTCGTGAACAACAGATTGTGTACCACGTGATACCACGGGGACAACACCGTCAATGGTAGAATAGGAAGGCGAAGATGAAACCACACCGTCTTTCAGGAAGTTTGCGGTGATGCCGTCCAACCGGCGCCGTACAGTCTGCCCCTCTTCTGCGTATTGACAAAAATCTGGTAGTGAGATACTGCCCCTGTAGAATATCAGCCCCCCAATAACTGGCAACAACATAAAAATTCGCGGATATTTTTAACTGGAAATATACTCGATCAGCATCGACAGGCAGATCAAGAGTGCTCCGCCGCAGACAATACAACAGCCGAACGTTAATATGTGGAACGCGCGAGAGACAGCCGGCACGAGCCGACGAGCAAATAACACCGACGCTTTCCATTGGATATCGGAAAGTTCCAAACAGCCGAGAGAACGCGCACGCGCAACCACCTCGTATCGTAATCGAAAAATACGATACTTCCAGAAAGAACGACTAGACAGCTGCTTCAGATTTCTAGCCATCATTTCGTGAAGGGAAAAGATTTTAGCTATATAATACGCCTTGCACAAGACGAGAGTATCCAGAATTCGAACTTCCTGAAGCAGGTTAAGGGAACGCCGTTCATGTTCAAGGATTGCTCCTTGTATTTTCTCCGTAACCGGCGTGTAGCCATTTGGAGTGAAAACGGTCAATTATGACTCCCAAATATTTATGTCTATCCTCCACCGTTGCCCACGAAACGACAGCATTAGCAGGACCCCGACATTTCATTAATCGACATTTGTCTTCGTCGATGTGGGCACCAGGTACAAGGTAAAAGTCGTCCATCACATGCTTGAGCCGTGGAATCTCAGCGAAAGAACGGAGTCACACCATCACACCATCCGCGTATGCGCGCACCGTGACCGTCTCGTGTAAGATTGTCTATTCTTGTAAGTGAGCGACGGTTCTTGGGATAAGAGGCTCAAGTGATAAAACAAACAATGACAATGAAAGCGAGCTTCCCTACGGAATGGTAATAGGAGTGTCCTTCGGCCACTGACCGCCACCGAAACTGGAATACCCGTAAACAAATTACACAAAACCCTGCGAGCGTCAATTGTGAACCCAGTGGCTTCCAGTATTTGCAACAGGAAGCCATGACTGATCCAGTCGGCCGTATTGTCAAAATCCAAAAACGTCGGAGCACCAGGAACAGAAGTAACAGCGGTCACCGATAAGATATTACGACATTCAGCTACCGGCGTCAGAACATTACGACCAGAAATACAACTTTGATGGTTAGCAACAACTTTTCTCAGCATCGCATACAGTCAGGTATTCACTGCACTCGCCACAGTCTTATAATCAATGTTTAATAAGGCAATTCGACGAAATTTATCAGTTGCTACCTGACAGGAACTTTTAGAAAATAATACAATTTTGACAATTTTAAACGAGACGGGCATAAACGCTCCACTCAAAACTTGATTCAGAAGCCATGTAAAAGTAATACGCAAATAAGGCCAAAAATGCACATAAAAATCCTTGGGCAGACCATCCGACCCAGGTGACATGCGATAAGGCGATCTGACAGTGAGGTCATAGACATCGTGGCATTGAAAAGCTTCTAAAACTGCAGCGTTGTATTCAGGTGTAAGTCTACGATTCAGATCCTGAACAAATAAATAGGATGACGTATCTGAAGGAACACGCACCTGACATAGTCCAACATAGAACTGATGCTGAGCATGCAACATGTCATTTTGTGCCGTCACAATATTGCAATCCTCTGCTTTGAGAGATATACACACGTCGAAGACCAGTTTGATATCGAATTAGATTATATAAAGAGGTTAATTCATCCGCTGCCATAGAACGTGGTTTGGATCACATCCTTAATTTTTCCATTTGACGCAGCTTCGAACCTAACAATTTCGCCTTTACAAGCCTGAGGATTGCAATCCGTAACGGAGCCTGATGCACAGTTTCAAAAAGGTCACGTAAGAGGGAGTAGTAAAATTCTTCCATCCTCCAAAATTCTCGCGCTCTTTCAGCACAGAATTGTCTCAACCTTTGTCTGAGCCACGGCTTTGCCAGTCGAACCCACCGTTCCGAAACAGAGGCGTATCGCGCAGTTGATGGAGACTAAGATCCCGCTCTTCCCGGAGCACCTCATCGAAAGAGGGATACTCCAGGGGCACCACATTCAATATCCAAGGCGATCGAAACAATTTCACCGACTGTCGCATGTGATTTAAAGTGACAGTCACTGCATAGTGGTCAGTGGAACTGGGCACGATGACATCGACAGCCAAAATCCTATCACAAATCTGTCAAACCTACTGCTATAAGTAGCAGTAAAATAGGCATATTTGACATAAGTCAGATGTTTGCAGATCACTAACGTCTTGCAATTTCAAGGAACAAATTAAATCTTGTAATTTCCAACAGAAATTAAAATAAGGAGACAGATCTGCAGGACATAAAAAACATTTAAAATCATCACCTAGCAATATATTCTGCGGGCCTTTCCATAACAAATAAATCCACCTCTTCCTTATAAAATCGGGAACGGTCCAAAGTGCGTACGGTACCGGACGGTGCATAAAGGGTACCAAGGCCAAGTGAAGAAAAGTAGACACTGTTCCTCTACAATTGTCATGAACTTCAGGCCCTTCCTAAAAACCAAGGCAGATCCCGGCTGACATTCGGGAGCTACATTAAACACAATGGAAAAACCAGGGAGAGAAACACGAGTAAATCGTACTTCTTGTAGGAATACTCCTTACGCACGGGAATCATAGGTAAACTGACTCAACGAAGCGAGCCACAGATTCGATTCCACCCTGTTAACATTCAAAGAAAGAAATTTCGAAGCCTACATACTTTAGAAACAAGGAACGAAATTCGAGGTACTGACCAACTGAATCATGGCATCAATGAATGTAAAGATTCATTCTCATACCTCCGCCTCTGGAATCTTCATGTTTCTTCTTTTTATGAGACACCACCCAGGGACCCTTCCAATGCAGTTCGACATACATGAGAGAGATCAAGCATCACACCATCTGCGTCACAGATAGGGTTTCAGTCCGCAGCTCCTGCTCGTGCGGTAGCGTTCTCGCTTCCCACGCCCGCGTTCCCGGGTTCGATTCCCGGCGGGGTCAGGATTTTCCCTGCCTCGTGATGACTGGGTGTTGTGTGAAGTCCTTAGGTTAGTTAGGTTTAAGTAGTTCTAAGTTCTAGGGGACTGATGACCATAGATGTTAAGTCCCATAGTGCTCAGAGCCCTTTTTTTGATAGGGTTTCATGGCCACCAGTCGCCTACATTAAAGTAACAAGAGCTGGTCGTTCCGACATCACCTGAATGGATATCAGAAGGGTCAACGATTTCCCCACCCATGTGTGGCTCCGAAGGAGTTACCTCAACCGCGGGAAAATACTAACAATGGAACCTCCCTATCGCACCCCCCTCAGATTTAGTTATAAGTTGGCACAGTGGATAGGCATGAAAAACTGATCACAGATCAATCGAGAAAACAGGAAGAAGTTGTGTGGAACTATGAAAAAAATAGGCAAAATATACAAACTGAGTAGTCCATGTGCAAGACAGGCAACATCAAGGATAGTCTGAGCTCAGGAGCACCGTGGTCCCGTGGTTAGCGTGAGCAGCTGCGGACCGAGAAGTCCTTGGTTCAAGTCTTCACTCGCGTGAAAAGTTTACTTTATTTATTTTCGCAAAGTAGTGATCTATCCGTTCGTTCATTGACGTCTCTGTTCACTGTAATAAGTTTAGTGGCTGTGTTTTACAACCGCACCGCAAAACCGTGCGATTAGTAGACGAAAGGACGTGCCTTTCCAATGGGAACCGAAAACATTTGATCGCAAGGTCATAGGTCAACCGATTCCTCCACAGGAAAACACATCTGATATATTCTATACGACACTGGTGACGGCATGTGCGTCACATGCCAGGAATATGTTGTCGACCCACCTAACTTGTACACTTGGCGAATGGGTTAAAGAGATTCTTCTACCTTGCGCGATTTAGGTTTTCCTTTTGGATGTGATAATCACTCCCAAAAAAGTGATGAGAACATAAGAGTTTGTCACATAAACTGCAACAAATGAATGCAATAGTTTCACAGTCGCACAGTTTTCCTGTGCTCTGTCAAAACATATCTTTTTAACGTTTTCAAATTTTTCCGTGTGTAGATGGTCAAATCCTGCATATGTCGAAGCAAATCTGAACATGTCCTGGAATTTTGGAGAGCGAAGTTGATTATGTTTGAGTGCCTGAACTTTGAAAATTGTCTGAAAATAAAATATTAAACTTTTCACTCGAGGGCAGACTTGAACCAATGACCTCTCGTTCTGCAGCTGCTCACGCTAACCACGGGACCACGGCGCTCCTGAGCTCATATTATCCTTGATGTCGCTTATCTTGCACATGGACTACTCAGTTTGTATATTTTGCTTATTTTTTTCATAGTTCCACACAACTTCTTCCTGTTTTCTCGAGTGATCTGTGTTCAGTTTTTCAAGGCCTATCCACTGTGCCAACTTATAACTAAATCTGAGGGGGGTGCGATGGGGAGGTTCCCTTGTAAGAGAAACACTAGAGACCTCAATAGCTGATTCCGCTATAACACTGCAACCGATGTTGAGTGGACCAGCGCTCGCGTCACATACCCCTCACATCTCTATAAGGGAAGCACACCTCCTTAAATTAAGTGTCGTCAACTTCCGTCGGTAGGCTGAACATTCGGATATTGATATAATGCTGTTCAGCGTTAGCAAGAAGCACCATACTTATGGAACCATCGCAATGTTTAATGGTAACTTCAGTACCATGACGCAAGAGCAATCTACTTGTAGTCGATCAAAAAACTTTACGAAAAAGATATAGTCATCAGAATCAAAATAGGCAGTACCAAGCTGATTACATGCTACATGAGTTGTATCAACGAGCCAATCATGCGTCACCGAAGATAGGGGTTGCACGGAACGTGTGGATTCATTAACAATAAAACTAACTGCACCTTTTCTTGGACCACAACTGGAACCCACGGCAGACATACTGAGCGGAGTACGCCGCTACTAACGGTTACACACAACGTTCACCAAGTCATGCGGACACAGCGGTTCTGGCAACTGCACGGACTACCCTAGCAATCCTCCGGTCAAACCCAAATTATCAACATGTCCACGCACTACTAATGTAATGACCCTTGCTCATTACCTCATTACTCATGAAATTTCGGTTATTCCAGTAAGAATGCGAGACAATGGTGTGCCTCTCTCCTGAAGATATCATTGGTCGTCTCGCTTTACACACATACACACATTTTGTGTGTGTGTGTGTGTGTGTGTGTGTGTGTGTGTGTGAAGCGGGACGGCCAATGATTTGTTTAGCTCAGAGGCACACTAGTGGCTCGCACTCTCATGTAGTGTCTGTTCTTTCGAAAATGTCCGAAAGAACAGACAACACATACACATAAACAGGGTGAAACACCTAAAACTTGCATTGCAAATATTTCGGAAATGGAATGTACTATTGATTTGTGGTTGTCACAGAATGGGTTGGTACTCAGGGGGTCTTATTGTTAGCCAATAAACAGATTGTAATAATACTTAGAAAATGTACTTTTTGTCTAAATATACAGTTTTTAAAATGGAACAATGCCTATTGACATTAACAAACTAAAAGTAATTCAGAATGTCGGTGATGTACGAGGGCAGTTCAATAAGTAATGCAACACTTTTTTTTTCTCGGCTAATTTTGGTTGAAAAACGGGAAATTTCTTGTGGAATATTTTCAAACATTCCCGCTTCGTGTCGTATAGTTTCATTGACTTCCGACAGGTGGCAGCGCTGTACGGAGCTGTTAAAATGGCGTCTGTAACGGATGTGCGTTGCAAACAACTGGCAGTGATCGAGTTTCTTTTGGCGGAAAACCAGGGCATCTCAGATATTCACAGGCGCTTACAGAATGTCTACGGTGATCTGGCAGTGGACAAAAGCACGGTGAGTCGTTGGGCAAAGCGTGTGTCATCATCGCCGCAAGGTCAAGCAAGACTGTCTGATCTCCCGCGTGCGGGCCGGCCGTGCACAGCTGGTACCATGCAGGCATACAGGCCCTCATTTCAAGGTGGCGTAAGGCCGTAGCATTGAATGGAGATTACGTTGAAAAATAATGTTGTGTAGCTAAAAGATTGGGGAATAACCTGGTGTATTTCAATGCTGAATAAAACAACCCCTGTTTCAGAAAAAAAATGTGTTGCATTACTTATTGAACTGCCCTCGTATTATCGTGGATTCTAGTGCTAGTCGTTTACAAAATATCGCATTTTGAAAAGTTACCACACCGACACTTGTTTGTGCCTCTCAGTGTACTTAGCTGATAGATACGATGCTTGTGTCTTCCTCGAGTGCACATCGACTTGCTAGTCAATTAGTGCGTGGCAATTTCAGCAGTAGGTCGTGAGTGAGCCCTGACAATTACCAACACAGAAAAGTCCGACACACTCATGGTGTATGGAGAGTGTAGGAAGAATACAGTTTACCGTTGTACGGTGTATGCGGCAAGATATCCCGATAGACGTCAACCATCTCGGTAAATATTTATCAGTCTCTTCAACCAGATACGTGCAAGTGGTAGTGAAACTCCTTGACTACGTAACAGAAGGAAAAAGTGACGAAAAAAGGGGGGGAAGTTAATGTTCTCACTGCAGTTGCAGTTTATCTGCACGTCAGTTCCCGCGCAACCGCACGAGGAAGTGGCATGTGTCAGGCAAGTCTCCTGCATATATTCCATCGACATAGGCTCCATTACTGTCACATCTCCCTCCATCAAGAGCTGCAACGAAACGATTATGAGAGTCGTGCTAACTTCTGTTCATGTGCTGTAAGACAGCACACTCCAGATATATCATGTCTCTTGTTTAGTGATGAAGCTACATTCACCAATCATGGCCAGGTAAACCACCGAAACATACGCTGTTGGTCCGTTGACAATCCCCGCTGGCTTCGACAGGTGGAACGTCAGCGTCTATGGAGTGGAAACATGTGGTGTGGGATAGTGAACCACCAGCTAATAGGCTCGTTTTTAAGACACGGAACACTGAACGTGCATACGTATCGCAGCCTCCTAAAAGGCTATCTATCACAGATGCTAGTAGATGTTGCTCTGCAGAGTGGGAGAAGCCTGTGGTACCAACATGATGGCTGTGTAGCCCATAGTACACGAAGTACGACAACATGTCTTCACGAATTGTTTCTAACTTGTTAGATTGACGCAGAATACCTATACCTTGGCCGGCCCTTTCCCCTGATTTGACACCTATAGAATTATTTCTGTGAAGAAAGCTCTAAGACGCTGCCAGCAAGGACATACAAACTAAGCCCAAAGATATACATCGACGTTTTACTGCCGCCTGCTCGGATATCTCCGTTTAAATGTTAGCACGTGTGCAGCAGTCGTTCCATACCATGCTGGAATCGCGTACTAATTTTGAACACCACCTCTATTGTTCAGTTGTGTCGTTACTGGCCAAAATCGACATAACTATATTCTGTTCATCATAAGAATAAACGTGATGTAAACAATCATAAACGCGATGATTGATCAGAAGCTGTAGCACACATACTGTGGTGTTGCTACACTCTTGGAAGTAAGTCCTACTTAAGAATTACATATATTATTGCTAAGTCACATTAAATGAAATTTTAAGGAATAATAATGTATTAACAGACATCAAAGTTTTTCCTAATCACGATTTAAGTATATAGGTTTTATTTAAAAATCGTGTACAGTCACAGTCTCTGTACTGTTGTGCTTTGATGGTCGCGCTATTAATTCATAGTATGAAAATGGCTGAGGTTGCTTCCTGCTCCGTAGCGAAACACGCGTGTGGAACGCTTCTAAAAAGTGCAGTGAAATAGGTTATTTTTAATGTTTTTCATAAATTTAAATAAACGATCGGCTTTCAAGTTTTCCTAGGGACTGTATTTGATACAGCTGAGATACAGATACGCCCCGGATGTATAGCGGAATCGGCAATGTAGTTGATTGATTATCTAGTGCGGATCATGGACCGCTGGTACAAGTTTCGCTTTGGTCATTCCTTTTTTTCGTTCAGTTTGAAGGACCAACACTTTGTAATTGTAAAATTGACCGTCATTTTTTATGAATAATACTCTTTTCCTTGTTTCTAGATACATATTGCACACGAACTTCGTGTTTCCATTTCAAATATAAATTCTTAATTACCACTATTTTATGAAAAATCGTTAACAAAGGTTGATAAAATTAATAACATAAGAATTTAATTTTTACGACAAAAATGAAAAACCAGATAATCCTTATTGGGACTGCGTCCATTGTTTTAATACTATAGATGTAGTCTCATACGATCCAGAGTGATCATTAGAGTAGATACATAAAAGCAATCATTTTCACAGTATCGAGCACACCATACAAATGCTGCATTTTTACTTTTGCCACCGTACCACAATAATATGGACCCAACAGAACTGATCTATAGCCAAGTTAAGGAATATGTCACGAGATATAAAAAGACTTTAAAGCCGTCAGACGTACTAACACGAACGCACGCAGCTTTTTCAAATGTCACTGCCGAAAGCTGGCGGGGTATAGAACGGGACGTCATAAAAGAAGAGAAGAAAATGCGGCGCCTGAGTGGCTTCGTGGATTCTGTTGTTCATCGACTCGTTATCGATGTAGTAGATGAAAGTCCCAGAACAGAAATGTATTTCTCGGATTAGGATAAGGAAGGAGCTAAGAGATTACCAGACGACTCACTGTAGTTTACCTTCAGTGACTTCAGCATTCAACAATACGATGAAATAACTGCAATATGCTTTCGCATCACACATAGCTCGCTCAGAAGAATTACCCTGTGTTTAAGTTAGGAATTTTCATCACTCTTGTTTGTGATTAGAACACTACGTTAGGTGAGAAAGAGGGCATTTTATGCTTTCCGTCTGGTCACCTAAGAAGCGTGTGGTAGTGCTGGAGTTATTCTCTTTAACAATTAAATTACAATCTAAGCTTTATTGATTCTCTGTTCGTCTCTTTTTACGTCTGAACTGCAACTGCTCACATCGTAGCAGGTTATTTAGACCAGCTGGCTGGCCAGTGCTGTACAAGTTAAATGTGCCGGTAAAGCTGCTGTCCCGCATTGTAACTCAGTGCATGTGCGTGTAACACAGCTTAAAACGTATCCCAATGATATCATTTGACTGCACTGGATACAGCTTGGCTTCCTATCCACGTGAAACGAAATCCAATGACATTCGAGCAAACGCGGAAGAATACATTGTGTAATGTTTACATCAGGTTTATTCTTATGATGAACACAGCATAGCGTATGCACTCTTATTGTTCTTTAGTGTGTGCTGCCACAGGTACTGCACAAATGTCGGTATAGGAACTTTACAGAATCCGATAGCTCGTAAACGAGTCGCAGTAGAATCCTGCAATTTTGTTAACGTCAGTGTGCATTGTGCCATTTAAAAAATGTGTGTTAACAGCACAAATCAATGGCACTTTCCATTTCCGCAATATTTTTGGTGCAAGTGTTAGGTGATTAACTCTGTATATTAAATTCAATTTGTTATTAACGAATATCCACACACTAGACCTCGAGGTATGTGACTTAATGTAATTACAATAATATTAATATGGTATTAACATATAGCCTCACACTGACATTCTCTCCATGGTGTACATCTCCAGAATAAACCCACCCACTGAAGGGCAGCAGTTATCCAAAATGAGGATGCTGAGGTGGCGGTTGAGTGTCATTGGTCCATGTAGGTGGGTGGTGAGTGAAAAGGAGAGGGGAGGGTGGGAGTTACCTTGTTCAATTGCCGGTAGTTCCCCAGGGGGGGGGAGGGGCGGGGCGAGTGACCTTGTATACAGGGTGGTCCACTGATAGTGACCGGGCCAAATATCTCACGAAATAAGCATCAAACGAACAAACTACAAAGAACGAAACTCGTCTAGCTTGAAGGGGAAAACTAGATGGCGCTATGGTTGGCCCGCTAGATGGCGCTGCCATAGGTCAAATGGATATCAACTACGTTTTTTAAAATAGGAACCCCCATTTTTGTTACATGTTCGTGTAGTGCGTAAAGAAATATGACTGTTTTAGTTGGACCACTTTTTTCGCTTTGTGATGGATGGCGCTGTAATAGTCACAAACATATAAGTACGTGGTATCACGTAACATTCCGCACCCGCATCATATTTCTATGCGCCAGGAATTGCATGGCGACAACTTTGAACGTCGTGTACAGTTCTGCCACTGGGCACAAGAGAAATTACGGGAAGATGACAGATTTTTTGCACGCGTTCTATTCAGCGACTAAGCGTCATTCACTAACAGCGGTAACATTAACCGGCATAATATGCGCTATTGGGCAACGGAAAATCCATGATGACTGCAACAAGTGGAACATCAGAGACCTTGGCGGGTTAATGTGTGGTGCGGGATTATGGGGGGAAGGATAATTGGCCCCCATTTTATCGATGGCATTCTAAATGCTGCAATGTACGCTGATTTCCTACGTAATGTTCTACCGATGTTACTACAAGTTGTTTCACTGCATGACAGAATGACGATGTACATCCAACATGATGGGTGTCCGGCACATAGCTCGCGTGCTGTTGAAGCGGTACTGAATAGCATATTTCATGACAGGTGGATTGGTCGTCGTAGCACCATACCATGACCCGCACGTTCACCGAATCTGGCGTCCCCAGATTTATTTCTGTGGAGAAAGTTGAAGGATATTTGGTATCGTGATCCGCCGACAACGCCTGACAACCTGCGTCAGCGCATTGTTAATGCATGAGCTAACATTACAGAAGGCGAACTACTCGCTGTTGAGTGGAATATCTTTACACGTATTGCCAAATGCATTGAGGTTAAAGGACATCATTTTGAGCATTTATTGCATTAATGTGGTATTTACAGGTCATCACGCTGTAACAGCATGCGTTCTCGGAAATGATAAGTTCACAAAGGTACATGTATCACAGTGGAACAACCGAAATAAAATGTTCAAACGTACCTACGTTCTGTATTTTAATTTAAAAAAAACTACCTGTTCCCAACTGTTCGTCTAAAATTGTGAGTCATAAGTTTGTGACTATTACAGCGCCATCTATCACAAAGTGAAAAAAATGGTCCAAATAAAACATTCATATTTCTTTATGTACTACACGAATATGTATAAAAAAGGGGTTCCTATTTTAAAAAACGCAGTTGATATCCGTTTGGCCTATGGAAGCGCCATCTAGCGGGCCAACCATAGCGCCATCTGGTTTCCCCCTTCAAGCTAGACAAGTTTCGTTCTTTGTAGTTTTTTCGTTCGACGCTTATTTCGTGAGATATTTGACCCGGTCACGATCAATGGACCACCCTGTATATGTTGCCGAAGCGTGTAGCCGGACACCAAAAGTCCCGATCAGTGACCTTGAGATAAGATGGTTATCTGGGCTCATACTGGCCCTCGATAACTACTTACGTGTGTCTTTGAGTTAGCTTCTATACTTACATCTACATCTACAAACATAACCCGTACGCCAACGTATGGTGAGTGGCGGATGGTGGCCTGTACTCCTATTACTGATCATTTCTTTCCCTTTTCCACTCTCACATAGAATGATCGAAAGACGAATATACATACTCCTCCGTATAACCCCTAATTGCTCTTATCTTATCTTTACAGTCCTTAGGCAAAATGTACATTGGTGGGAGCAGAACAGTTCTGCAGTCAACTTCAAATGGCTGTTCTCTAAATTTTCGCAATAGTTTTCCACGGAAAGAATGTTGCCTTTCCCGCAGCGACTTCCGTTTGAGTTCCCGAAAGATCTCCGTAATACTTGTGTGTAGTTCGAACCTACAGATGACAAATATAGCAAGCCACCCCTGAATTGATTGGGGCCGGCCGGAGTGGCTGTGCGGTTCTAGGCGCTACAGTCTGGAGCCGAGCGACCGCTACGGTCGCAGGTTCGAATCCTGCCTCGGGCATAGATGTGTGTGATGTCCTTAGGTTAGTTAGGTTTGATTAGTTCTAAGTTCTAGGCGACTGATGGCCTCAGAAGTTAAGTCGCATAGTGCTCAGAGCCTTTTTTTTTAATTGATTGGATGTCTACATTTAATCCGACCTGGTTCATATTCAAAATAATCGAACAGTACTCAAAAATGGACCACACAAATGTCCAATATGCAGTCTTCTTTACAGATGAACCACACATTCCTAAAATTCTCTAAATAAACCGACGTCGTCTTCCTCCTACAACACTTTCATACAAATAGCTTTGCAACGTTGCACCCAGATACACTCCTGGAAATGGAAAAAAGAACACATTGACACCGGTGTGTCAGACCCACCATACTTGCTCCGGACACTGCAAGAGGGCTGTACAAGCCCGCCTCCAGTGGTGTCGCGACAGGCGTGAATGGAGGGACGAATGGCGACGTGTCGTCTTCAGCGATGAGAGTCGCTTCTGCCTTGGTGCCAGTGATGGTCGTATGCGTGTTTGGCGCCGTGCAGGTGAGCGCCACAATCAGGACTGCATACGACCGAGGCACACAGGGCCAACACCCGGCATCATGGTGTGGGGAGCGATCTCCTACACTGGCCGTACACCACTGGTGATCGTCGAGGGGACACTGAATAGTGCACAGTACATCCAAACCGTCATCGAACCCATCGTTCTACCATTCCTAGACCGGCAAGGGAACTTGCTGTTCCAACAGGACAATGCACGTCCGCATGTATCCCGTGCCACCCAAAGTGCTCTAGAAGGTGTAAGTCAACTACCCTGGCCAGCAAGATCTCCGGATCTGTCCCCCATTGAGCATGTTTGGGACTGGATGAAGCGTCGTCTCACGCGGTCTACACGTCCAGCACGAACGCTGGTCCAACTGAGGCGCCAGGTGGAAATGGCATGGCAAGCCGTTCCACAGGACTACATCCAGCATCTCTACGATCGTCTCCATGGGAGAATAGCAGCCTGCATTGCTGCGAAAGGTGGATATACACTGTACTAGTGCCGACATTGTGCATGCTCTGTTGCCTGTGTCTATGTGCCTGTGGTTCTGTCAGTGTGATCATGTGATGTATCTGACCCCAGGAATGTGTCAATAAAGTTTCCCCTTCCTGGGACAATGAATTCACGGTGTTCTTATTTCAATTTCCAGGAGTGTATTTAAACGTCGTAGCTGGGTCAAACAGCACACAACTAATGCTGTATTCGGATATTACAAGTTTGTTTTTTCTATTCCTCGCATGAACATATATTTCACTATATTTAGAGTTAGCTGCCATTCATCACACCTGCTATCAATTTAGTCTGAGTCATCTTGTATCCACCTGCAGTTACACAACGACGACACTAGCCGTACATCAAAGTATCATCGGCAAAAATTCGTAGATTGCTGCTCACTCTGTCCCCGGCACAATTTCTGTGCAACGACACAAATAACGGTCCTGTCACATTTCCCTGGGCACTCTTTCTTTGCTAAAATCCAACAAACACATGATAGTCATCAACTGTCTTCCCTATTATCTGTTACATCTATAAAAAGATACGCTGTTATTTTGGTGGAAACTTGATTGATATTCGTCGAGTGAGTTCTTTTTAGTTTGGTAGATGCTTGGCTGGTCGTGGACGTCTCATTCCGTGACGTAGTCCTGTTCTGGAAGAGTGCAAATATGGGGGTAATCAGAGGGCCCTTGTCTCTGATGAACACCCACCGTCGAGGACCACATGCTAGGTTCTATTACTCAAGAAGTCTTCACGCCACTCGCATACCTGGGAGCCTATTCCGTACGCTCGCATCTATGTACTGTATTGTGGAAGTTATTAATGAGCATGGTCCACGTTCCATCGGCCAGCGTTTCTTGGCTGTGACACATTATGATAATGTTACCTTCGTCCTTGTATTTGCATACAAGTGTATAATATCGAAGCCGACAGTGTCAAACGCTTTGCTAAAATCAAAGGAACATATCATAGTCGTCACTTGTCTTCCCTATTATCTGTTACATTTATAAACAGAAGTGCTCTGATTTTGCGGAAACCTGATTGGTATTCGTCTAGTGGTTTTTTCTTTAGTTTAACAGTTGCTTGGCTGGCCGTGGACGTCTTATTCCGAGACGTAGCACTGTGTTGGGAGAATACAAATATGGCGGTAATTAGAAGCCGCTTTGTCAAGGCGCCATTTTCTGTAGTGGACAAGCCCCCGTGACCACGTGTGAGCAAACATCCCAAAGATGTTCGGGCTCACGTGCGGTTCCTCTTATTCGAAATGTCTTGGCTCAAAGTCGTCTAGGGGCTGAACCGCATGCGTCGCATTACGCGCCCTAAATTAGACACTTGTGACCCTTTGGTTTAATTGTCTGGCTGATGGCAGGTTTGCGAAATTGTATGAAACAAAGTTAATGTAACATATAATGACAGTAATAATAATATCGGGAGCTAAATTACTGAGCCATAAATGATGCAGCCCACACAATTGCGATTTGCTTAGAATAATGTTTATTCAAAAAGAAAACTAATAGTAAAAGTGGTCGTATTTTGAATTACCATTACACTCGAGCGCATGTCCATTTGACACAGTTCGATCATTTACAATCTCATCGCAGAAACACAAATCCTATCCTCGATATTTACACGAAAGATTAGAGTTCACACCAGGCGCGCGGTTGCTCACCGCTCAGAGACTAATTCCCGCGATACCACACAACGCGAAATTTTCTAAGTCGTTTCGCTTCCTAGCTGCCTAAAAACCGACTGTCCGCTTTCGATCTGTACCGTTTGGTGTCTCCAGCCGTACTGTCCGCTTTCGCGTCTGCACTGTCCATCTGCCCGTCCCCGGCCCCGCTTCCTGCGCACCAAACATACTCGCTCAACTGACTAGTGCAGTTCCCTTTACTGAAGCCGTCCATCTGATTGGTTACAGCTTATTCTACATTATTTACGTTTTAATATATTTAAATAATCAAAGCTTGACCACTTTCTTGTTCTAAATAAAGTAACAATAATATCTATTGTTAAATTCTTTTACATAAAACCAATGCAATTTCCTTCTTAACTTTGAATATCACGGCCAGTAGCCTTGCACTAACGTGCTTTCTGATAAATAAATAGAGAACAAAGGTAACTATGATGTACTAAACTTCACAACAGATATTTGTTACCTAATGATTCAATAAGGTGTCAAGCTGTCATCGTTCAATGTGTTTTGTGGGGAGGAAATGATAATCTGATGATTAACTGAAAATACAGATAATTTAAATATACTATATCTTTTAAACAAATGAAGTTACAGAGTTGCTATTTACAACTTTTGTCATTTTAATGATGTGCTTCTACGAGGGCACTTCAATAAGTAATGCAACACATTTTTTTTCTCGGCCAATTTTGGTTGAAAAAACCGGAAATTTCTTGTGGAATATTTTCAAACATTCCCGCTTCTTCTCGTATAGTTTCATTGACTTCCGACAGGTGGCAGCGCTGTACGGAGCTGTTAAAATGGCGTCTGTAACGGATGTGAGTTGCAAACAACGGGCAGTGATCGAGTTTCTTTTGGCGGAAAACCAGGGCATCTCAGATATTCATAGGCGCTTGCAGATTGTCTACGGTGATCTGGCAGTGGACAAAAGCACGGTGAGTCGTTGGGCAAAGCGTGTGTCATCATCGCCGCAAGGTAAAGCAAGACTGTCTGATCTCCCGCGTGCGGGCCGGCCGTGCACAGCTGTGACTCCTGCAATGGCGGAGCGTGCGAACACACTCGTTCGAGATGATCGACGGATCACCATCAAACAACTCAGTGCTCAACTTGACATCTCTGTTGGTAGTGCTGTCACAATTGTTCACCAGTTGGGATATTCAAAGGTTTGTTCCCGCTGGGTCCCTCGTTGTCTAACCGAACACCATAAAGAGCAAAGGAGAACCATCTGTGCGGAATTGCTTGCTCGTCATGTTGCTGAGGGTGATAATATCTTGTCAAAGATTGTTACAGGCGATGAAACATGGGTCCATCACTTCGAACCTAAAACAAAACGGCAATCAATGGAGTTGGCTCCGACATCGACCAGTGGAATGGTACCGTGCAGGCATACAGGCCCTCATTTCAAGGTGGCGTAAGGCCGTAGCATTGAATGGAGATTACGTTGAAAAATAGTGTTGTGTAGCTAAAAGATTGGGGAATAACCTGGTGTATTTCAATGCTGAATAAAACAACCCCTGTTTCAGAAAAAAAATGTGTTGCATTACTTATTGAACTGCCCTCGTATATGAAATGTTGATCGTTAAGATAAATCAAAAATTTCAGATTTGACCACAAACAGCTCCTACAGGGTTTCCCTATGACGTAGGTTCTCATGCGTCTCACTGGCACACTACAGCGCAATAGACGCCTGTGAATTACCTCATCTCGCGACGAAACTGCGGTCTTTGTGGCACACGGTCCTCGACGACAGTGTTCGTTTCACAATTCCTGAAGGCTGACTCTTTCGGCCTTATACTTACATGAGAGCGAAATGCTCGTTAACTCACACACGGAATCAATGAAGACATCTGTTACTGTGTCCGCCCCCGGTAGCTGAGTGGTCAGAGCGACAGACTGTCAATCCAAAGGGCTCGGGATCGATTCCCGGCTGGGTCGGAGATTTTCTCCGCTCAGGGACTGGGTGTTGTGTTGTCCTAATCATCATCATTTCATCCCCATCGACGCGCAAGTCGCCGAAGTGGCGTCAAATCGAAAGACTTGCGCCAGGCGAACGGTCTACCCGACGGGAGACCCTCGTCACACGACATTTCATTTCATCTGTTACTGTAGGCAACAGAGTTGTCACTGATGATCTTCATCATTTAGATTGTGAAGTCGTCGGGTTCAGTTGATGCTGTTCTGATACGTATGATGGATTTTATGACAGTACTCTTGTTAACATGCTGAAGACGGATATTTTTTCGTAGCTACTGTGATTTATTCCCATGAAGTAATCAACATATTCAGTTGTGATTATTGGCGAAGTGATGTGCCAGTATACATCCTCGATGTGGAAAATGGTATCTCCTGCAGGATAAATTATTTCCTGTCAGATCTGCAATAAATTTCAAGATCATTTTTATTTTGGCCACCCTGTATGTTTATACGCGGCTGTGTCATATCTCGCATTTATATGCTACCGAGGGATCAAACCCAATGTCTTTAAACGTAGTCGTTGCTTCAGGATGATGGAAACTACATTTATTTTCCACTGACTTGTTCTACTAACCTTAAAGCTTGTAGACACAGAGGAACGTGAGTCACGGGCAGCTGGTGTACTCGTGTAACGTTTTCCGCCAGAGCGGAGCTTGTGCGTCAGCTGCCCTGACTTCCCGATATTGCTTTAGCCTGAGTTAACGCAGACCACAGCGTTTCCGAAATGATTAATAGTTTGCGAGGCGGGCGGATTAATTTTCACTTGTCACCGTTAATGTGAATAAATACAATTTAGTTCTCCTCTTTCTTATTCTGTCCCCTAAAGAGGAGCCGCTACTCTAAGTTCCTAAACTCGTTGCTTCGGGGACCTGATCCTCATATCGATCCAACACTACGTGATTTATCTACATTTTCAGACTAACAAATGTATCTTTCTTTACTACACTTTGGTAATGTGGGGGCAGAGCTGCTACTTATTTACTTATGTCTCAGCACACAGATATGGTCATCTTCTTCCTCGAACTGTGTGGACTCCTTAAATGACACAAAGAAATTGGTTTCTCGAACAAAGTCACAACTAAAGCTTTCATTTCACTGATGACAAAGCCTTAGGCAAGAAGTGTTAAATCCTTGCCTCCAAGTTAGGTGGAAATTAACAGTCATCACAAACCAGAATTTAACTAGTGCCTTTTTCATCGATATGAAACTTTAAATACAAAATATGTAAGTATCGTCCTGATAATAACCTCACAAACGTAAAATAATCGTCATGCTTGTTAATTTTCTACGTCTTCTCCTACACACATTGGAAGTATCAGATCAGTGCTTATCATCTTCAAATAAAGTAAAATTTATAGTAAAACATTAATTGGGTCCAAAATATATTAATCTAGGTCTTCTTTAAGACAGCATTTTGAGATCGCCATAGTTCTCTGTGTATTTGGATGACCTTCCAAGTAATGTTAGGTAATGGCAAGAATTGACTTTACGAATGGGAACAATATTTTAATTGAATATATAGCACCAGAACGTCTGGTTGAGAAAGCAAATGACGTCTCTGGAAATTAACAGTCGGTCGTTAAGAGAGAAACTAACGCTGATTTAATAAAAATGGGCATGATTTTTACTCTTAAGAGGGATATACTTTCGCATTATTTAGATGGTGGTTTCATAGACTGTGCATCAAAGACAAGAAATGTTGGTGGAGTACAAACTCTAACCTATGTAAAATCTGTTCTTAAATACAGAAAAAATTTTGCGAATCACAGTCAATAAGTTACATTTGAATTGTGAGTTGATAAGAAACGGTGACACCGTTTTTAAAGCCCGTGATCAGTCCCTGTGAAATGTAATCTGATCTATGAGGGAACAAAAATGTTATCAAATAATTCTGTAGTGACCAGGAACTTCGTCATAGCGGAACTGAGCAATGAATGGCAGTTTTTATTATGTCTCTATGCTCGTGATCAAATATGTGGGTGGGGGTCGAAGCTGCAGTTGTGAGGGTAGGGGGCGCGTTTTATATATCTCTGTCAGAGCATTCCACCCTGTCCAAGTAGTGTGCGCGCTCTCGACGATTTGCCGCTACCGCTGGATTCCATGTCGAACTCAGTTGCTATCCTTCGTCTCTATTTAGAAGATTCTTGATATGCGAATTCCCATTGACTCTTTTATGATGCTGTCCCATTAGGTGGCGTCTCGGTAGAGCAACTTGATGTTCTCGAAGCCAAATGTGTAGCATCCTTGATGCCATGTAGTGTTATCGCTGATATCTACATCTGAGCCAGCCGCACAAGTCTGATATGTTCCTAGAATCGTTTAAAAATACATCGCTGCGTTTGTTCAATGTACTGTTGACCGAATTCGCTGTTGATGCTCTAAATTCCAGGCACGTTGAGTCTAAGTGGCTCTTTCGCCGTGCGAAGCCACTCTTTCATCTCCGGCGGGGTCAGAAGTTTTCCAGACGCCTCCGAATTTTGACTGACAGCGGTTTCAGGTAAGGAAGTACAGCGAGTTTCTTGTCTTCTTCTCCCTCTTCCTGATTTTCTGCGACATGTCTCTTCTAGAACGCTCTTTTAATTACGCTTTGCAGTACCCATTTTTGCGAAATAACTCCTCCAGGTGCTGTACTTCATCTGAGAGGCTTTCTTCGTCACGGATGACATGCCTCCTGTGTACCAAGGTGGACAGTATTTTTCGCCGCTGCGCTGGACGGTGGCAGCTTGTTGTATGCAGTTGCAGTCCTGTGTGTCTTCTTTCTACATACTGAATGGCCTAGTGTGCCACCTGCCTTCTACCTTATTAGTATATCTAGAAATGGGAGACAGCCATTTTCCTCTGTTTCCACAATGAAGGCGACGTTTTCATGGGTGCTGTTAAGATGGTCCAGAAACTCATACACTGCCTGCCCGCCATGGCCCCCCTAGTACCTTCCGCCGCGGAAGTCGAACACGCGGCAGAACAAATGGACATGGTCAGCCCATAGAGGGCTCCGCCACCGCGGCGGCTATTACGCGCAGCGGCTCTCGCGCAGCGAGGGCGCCACCACTAAGTCACGTGCAGACAGCGGCCAATAGCCGCTCCCTCCGGTATCGTGTATAGGGACCCGCTCTGCCCTAGTCCATCCGCCTCCCGTCCCCCACGCGGATCCTCTATGATCTCACTCCTTTCCCCCATCTGCTCCTATTCCTCGAACATATCCGCATCCTCTACACCTCCCGCCGTCTTGAACCCCCTCACCCCCTGGTTGCTCCTCTCATCTCCCATCCCCGCCCCCTGCCACGTCTTCACCGTTGTGTCCCCCCTACCCTCCATCTCTACACCCTCCATCTCCTTTCCCAAGGTGGCTTCCGTCAACTCCCCCTCCTGGACGATGCCCTCTCTCCCTCCATTTATCCTTCCTATCAACTCTGATCCTCACTCCCCCTCCTTTCCTCTGTCCTGGGCTCCCTCTTCCCCCCCTTCCGTCCTGTTTTCTCCCCACTAAACCTCTCCCTACCTCCCTTCTCCCCCCCAAGTCCTTTTGTATTCCCCTCCTCTGCCTGCCCCACTCCCTGTCGCGTCTGCCCCCCACCCCTCTTATGGGTCCTCATCCTCCATCAGCTCCTTTCCCAGTTTCCCCCTTCGCTTTTACTCTCCTTTGCCCCCTTTTTTGTTTTCCCATCTTCTGTCCAGTTTCCCCCCACCTGCTCTGGACTGTGGTATGTCACATTTGGCAACTTTTTAGTGCAGTGTTCCAGTGACTATTCAGTGTTGTTTGTGGCTCTGAGCACTATGGGACTCAACTGCTGTGGTCATAAGTCCCCTAGAACTTAGAACTACTTAAACCTAACCAACCTAAGGACAGCACACAACACCCAGCCATCACGAGGCAGAGAAAATCCCTGACCCCGCCGGGAATCGAACCCGGGAACGTTGTTTGTCTTTCTCGTGTTGCGAACAGAAACCATGCTGTCGCTAGGTGTGAATTTTATGTCTTCTGCGAACAGAATCCAGACTGTCGCTGTGTTTTTTTTTTAATTGTCTGTCTATTGTTTTCCCTGTCTGCTTCGTATGTATTTTATTAGCATCATCATCCCTCTGTTGTTTGTTTTAAGTTCCACGACTTCTTTTCGCCATGTTACTCTTTAAGTCTCCGATTTTATCGCCTGTTTTTCATTATTTATTCTCTTGAACTTTCTCGCAAAATCTGTAGGCTGAAGAGCGGCATACTAAGCTGCTGCCAGCCCGCCCCCTTCGGGGGGGAATTGAAATTCAATAAAGGAAAAAAAAACCTATTCCAGCCAGTCTGGTACTCGCTCTGGATTTCGTCTCTATCTCGGAGGTACTGCGTTCTGGTCGTTGCTCGTTGTTGACATTTGCTTGGCTCTGGTTCCGAGTGGATTTACGTTTGGTGTTGTGGTTTCCACGAGCCTCCGTTGTTTATCTCTTCCTTGATGTGTCGCTCATAGTCGGTCGTGGTTGGTTGTTGTTAGTTGTCGTTGATCTGTCGTCCGACCCGTCCTGTGTTTACCCGGTGGTGCCTGCTGCACCGCCGGCGGCTTCCCCGCCTGGCGGCTCCGATCCGCATCCCAAGGCGTTCCCGCTGTTGGTTGTGGTTACCACAGCCCCAAACCACAAAAGTGTCATCAACATAGCAGTAGAAGTTCTTACGTTTCTGGCGAGCAGTTTTGAACGCCACCCAAAATGACTCTGAGCAGTATGGGACTTAACATCGGAGGTCATCAGTCCCCTAGAACTTAGAACTACTTAAACCTAACTAACCTACGGACATCACACACATCCATTCCCGAGGCAGGATTCGAACCTGCGACCGTAGCGGTCGCGCGGTTCCAGACTGAAGCGACTAGAACCACTCGGCCACTCCAGCCAGCGAACGCCACCCCCTGAATGTGTTCCATGTATAGATTTGCGATTCCTGGCGCAAGAAGGGAGCCCTTGGCCACTCTATCTGGCTGTTCATAAAACTCCTAAATCAGTCATCAGTGCGTTTTCAAAGAGTTTTATTCTTTGAGGCTCGAAATGTTGATTCACCGGAGCCAAGGAGTCTTCCAGAGGTACTTTCTTGAAGAACTAACTAACGTCGAAGCTCACTAGACATCATCTTTTTGTGATCGAATGTCCATAAGTATTCTCTTGAAATCTGCCGAGTTCTTCACTTGATGACAACAGTGTCCCACAAGTGGCTTTAAGAGTGTCGCTAGATATTTAGCCAGTCGTTGGTAGTGCGAACTGATGATGTCGAAAATTGGCCGTAGCGGCATCCCTTCTTTGTGTATCTTGGGCAATCCTAATAGGCGACGTGTCGTTGGCTCTCAGTGATACAGCCGTTTCCTCACTGTCTCTATAGAGCTGAGTTCTTCACCAGCACCACGGTTTCTCTGGTCATTGTCGAGACTGGATCCGTCTTGAGTTCCCTCCGGACAGGGCCTTTTAGTATCGCTCTGATATTCTGCTGTTAGTCGCCGGTGGGTAACTGCACCGTTGCATTTCCGTTGTCTGCTGGAAGAACTATCGGGTTAGCGTGATCCCTCAGTGCACGGATGGCCTCCCGTTCTACTGCAGTCATGTTCGCTTTCGGAAATCGGGACCTGTTAAAGACCCTGCAGGTTTCCCTCCTGATATCATCTGCTTCTTCCTTAGCCAGGCTCCAAACTGCTTGTTCCATGTCGCTAACAATGGCCCGTTTCGTTATGGTCCTCGGGATAGGTACCAAGTTCAATCCGTTTGCGAGGGAAAAAGTGGTAGCAGCATACAAAAATTTATCCGTCAGATTGACAATGACTCTGGTGTTATTCGCCATCTTGTTGGTCACACGCGCTTCCGACAGCCTGTCAATTTTGCCGAGCTGCTTTGCGGCAGCACGCTGTTTCTGTACCTCGCTGTCGGTGTAAAGCTGCAGTCCACCCTGTCCCAGGAATGTGCTGGTAACGTCTTTGGCATATGCAGGTGTCATGCGAGCAGGGTACGTGCATTCTTGTTCGGCCCTGCCTCCCATTTCAGGATGTAGTAACAAGGAAGACGGCAGATGGCACACTAGGTCTTTCAGTGTATAGGAAGAAAACTCACACAGACCTGTACTTGCGTACAACAAGTTGCCTTCATACAGCGCAGCGCGAAAAATATTATCCACCTTGGTTCACAGGGCGCAAGGGTGACAAAGAAAGCCTCCCAGACGAAGTGCAGCAGCTGAGGGAGGCATTTGTAACGCCGGAAATGCATATCCTCCTATTTCCATCTATTGTACTATAAATATGTTTTCCTTATTTTTGTTACCTGAATATATGACGTTTCTGTGTCTTTACATATTGTAATTGTTTTACTATTTGTATATATATATTTATGCATTTTTGTCGATGTATAATTGGTTTGTTTCGTAAATATTATTTGTATTTTTACGCTGGGTCTTGCCTTGGGAAAACCGCTATCGAACGATTACATCGATAGGTCGTGTGAAGAATCAAAGTGTGTAGGATCTTTTGTAGTGTTAACTCTGCCGCGTAGAGCGCGGGCAGGGGGAGTCTGGCTGGAGTAGCGAGTGGAGCAGGTGTGTTGTGTGAAGCTCCCGCGAGTTGCCGCGCTTTCGGGGTTTGGCAGAATGTAATTGCGCTCGACTTGCGATGATAGTTTCTGACATGGTGTCGCGGACGGGAAGAATTAGCTGGCGCACATCAAGAGCCCGTTTCGTCTGGTGAACGTGTCGAGAAGAAGGCGCGCCAACATCCAGCTTCTGCAACAGCGACGGCCGACAATGAGTGACCGTCGCCACCTCCTCGATCGACGGCTTCAAACCTTCAATCAACCAACAAGGAAGACTGAAAGCACGTAAAGTTTTAGAACTGTATGGCAGACCTCAGCTTTTCAAACTTTTAAAATTGTTGCATCACAAAATTACAGCTACTTAGAATGAACCTTTGTTGCTCATTGTCCCAATTGCATTACCAAGCAGGGTCCCTTCCTTTTCCGGAATGAACCCGAGTGTCGTTGAAATTCAAACGCCAGCATTAAAGTAATATTATAGCATTTCACTGCTTTAATTTCAAAGTTCAGTTAAAGTATTCATAGCTGGCTACAATATTTAGATTACACAAGCACGAAATAAGAGCGCGAGTTTTGTTACCGTATTTTAGCTTACCTGTGACTGCAGCTCAGCTTGGTACGTACTAAATTTTACTATTGTTAATTGTTCAGAATCATTTAATTCAAGTTCAAAGTTAAATCTCTTATTTCTAAATTGCGTAGATTCCAGTAGCTTTTGAAATGATTGTTGAGGTAGTCCAAGACTAACCGTATTTTACTAAATTTCGATGTGCTTCAGAAAGAAAGCTCACTATTAACTTCAGTCACTAAATTAACTTTCGATTTTCCGGTTTTATTAATTCTTTTGCTAAATTAAGTCAGAGTGTAGCGAAATTTATTACTTCTGACAAACTTTCAGTTTTCACACTACACGTGTCAACCTTCAGTTGCCACGCTTCTAGTGCTAATTATATGTGTAATAACCTTTCTTTTTCAGTTACTATAGTAATTGTCCTTAGGACAAATCTCAAATATCTAATTAGCGCCAATTAATTGTTAACGTAACGGCCGCACATTTACTTTCTTTATTAACTTTACCCCTATTTCAAAATTAATTTCCACCAGTTTCATTAGCATTTTTCCTTTCATTTAGATGTAACCCTTTGGTCCCTCTTTACCGACAAATTAACCTCGGTGACGATTGCTTTCCCCAAATTTCCATTAGGTACACGCGGTTTAATTTGTCACTGTCATTAAGGTCGATAAGTGAAGGGGAGGTTACACATTTCGCGAAAAAGTGTACAGCAAAGTGCCGATTAAAAGGGCGTTCAAGACAAGACATGTAGCAGATAATCGGGAAAATGGAGATGAAAATAAGAAATTCGTATTTCTTCCGTAACTGGGACCAACGTCAGCCCAAAATTCTGAGGTTTCTGGAAAACTCGAACGTAAAAACAGTCTTCCTGCCCCTGTCGAAGACAGAAGAGTGACTTGGAGATGAGAAAGATCCACTTAAATTCAACGTAGCAGGAATTTGCAGCATCGACAGCGAATTCGGTCAACAGTACATTAGACAAACGCAGCGATGTGTTTTTAAACGCTGCGAAGACTATATCAAACTTTTGCTGCTGGCATAGATGGAGAAAACGGCGATAACGGAACACAGCATCAAGAAAAATTACACATTTGACATCGGGAACACCAAAGTGCTCTATCGAGCCACCGCCTAATGGGACACCATCAGGAAAGAGTCCATTGAAATTCGGATCCACGAGAATCTTGTAAACAGAGAAGAAGGATAGCAACTGAGTGCAGCATGGAATCCAGTTATAGCGGCAAATCGTCGGGAGAGTGCACACCACCGTTCTCCTCGCGAGACAGGATCGGAATGCTCTGACAGAGATGCGAACGGCGCGCTGCAACCCCCACCATAGCAACTTCATCCCCCATTCCGGCCACCGGCCGCTCTGTACCTAGCCTCCGAGAGTCAGGATGAGGGGGGCCACACCGCAAATAAAAGTAGGACGGCATCCGAAAAATCCCGACACTTCGCAAGAAGATGTTACAATATCAGTCGTCAAAACATCACTGTTTTATAATACTACTACAGGGCTGGAAACCCGAGAACATTTCATCAACTGTATATGCCGGGAGTGTCTACATTCACATAAGCACACAGGATTTAAATATTAGGCCTTCAGACTGTGCGATGACTAATCTTGTTCTAACACTGTCAACACATTCTGAGGGGATCTGCTTCGAGCATGCATGTATTTTTTCAGAAACCCTTTTTTAGCCAAAATATTAGCTACTCCAGGAGATTTTGGATGGTATCGATAAAGCAAAGTGCCATGCATTCAGCGAAAGCAGTGATGTTACAGCATTTGAAACAGTAAAGCCAAACAGTGTTTCATATCTGACAAACTCGTAGCGGAAAACCAGAATGAGATCCGGAAATATTTCTGCTTTGCTGTCTTCTGAAAATCGAAGTATTTTATTTGAGACAGATGTACTCTAAGATCCCGAAGCAGATGGTCAGGGATAATGCGAACCTTATTATCGAATTCAAACAGAAAATATTGGTTTAAATCATATTTGCCAAGTTCACATATTAACTGACATACCATTCATTGATTTTGTTACCACATGCGGGGATCGCTGGAATAATACGCAGTATGGTTTTCTGGTTATTGACAGAACGAGAAGGTTGAACGAAAGGCGATATAGCTGAAATTTCAACGAGATGCATTACGTGAGCAACTAACCCGGGAACTGCGAAGATGCCAAGACAGTGGGGTTATCCAACGCGCTTCTGCAAGGTAACGGAGATCACCCTTGGTGATTCGAAAGAAACCTTCAAGTAGTTTACGTTTGTGGGCGAACTTTAAGTCAACACTAAACCCACAAACAGCAGTGAATTCTTTTCCTCTTCCACGTCCTGAGAAATTGACGGACAGACTGGGACTGAGCAGATACTTTTCGAAACCAGATTTGTGAGAGACTTATGTACAGTTACCACTGGATGAACAGTCAAAGCAATACTTTGTGATAAACAGTCACTTGGTTATTTTCCAGTTTCAGAGACTACCATTTGGAAGTGCTTCAGGTCGAGCAGTTTTTCTGATTTTCCAGGAATAGTTAACAGCAAAAGTGCCTTCTTGTACAAACTGCTTAGACGACATTGCCGTTGTGGGTCGTACGCATATTGAACATTAAGCAAATGTAGACTGCTTGTTTCAAATTCTTTCTGCTGCTAGTTTAAAACGCAACAAGCAAAAGTGCACCTTCTTCCTGGAAGAGCTGAATTATTTCGGTCACGTAATAAATGCGCAGGGTATACATCCAACTGCTTCGCACTTGGCAGCTATTAGAGATCTGCAAGCGCCCAGTAACATTAAGGAGCTCCAATCAGTCATGGGGAAGTTTACGTATTATATCAAATTTATTCCGAACATTGAGCAAAATGCTGCTCCCCTTAACCGCCTACGACGGAAAAATGTTTCTTTTGTGTGGTGCAAAGAATGCCAGAATGTATTTGAGCAAACAAAGGGTGCATTGTTAAGTCGTTGATGCTTGATTCGTTTTGACACAGCTAAGCCTGTTGTGTTAGCTGTGGGTACATCTTCTTATGGGATCAGTGCTATGGTCTCACATAGGATTGGTTCTTCTGACAGATATATTGCTTTCGGCTTGAAAACTCTTAACAAATTGCAACGCAACTACAGTCAACTTTAAAAAGATGGTTCAAGATTACATATAGTTTTACAAAATTCCACAAGTAGTTGTACGGTCAGAAGTTCTATTTGTTGACATTCGTCGGCCTTTGGTGGCGTTCCTCAGTACAGCCAAGCCTGTACTATATCGGAAGCACAGAACTTCCAACATTGATCTCTGATATTATCCAGTCATCAGTATGCGTTGTTCTACAGGCCCGCTGCCCAACATTCGATCGCTCACATGTAATCTCGGTTGCCAGTGAGCAGCGACACAGCGTTTGATTTACTTGAAGAATAATGTTTTCATGATTCTCATGATTTTGAAAGTCTTCAAAATTTTCCTCTCCATCTCCAGTGTGTTGCCAAAGCAATTGATTGTGATGCAGTTTCATGTGTGGCAAACAGTTAAAATTAAATTCCTCACCCAGTGGCATGACGCTATTTCTCTCATCGTCACGAGCCACCCGCGCCTTCAGGTGTTCTTCTGTTGCACGCAAAGAACGACAATTCGTACGTTGTAGCTCCTCAAATCTTACAGCGGAAAGCCCTCTCTCTATTTCACCAAGGTCACTGAGATGTGGTTCTCACAAAGCAACTCGCCGACATTCATTGTATTTGGCAGGGTATGGACAACCTCACACAGAGGTCAATATAGAGCCGAGCATGGTAGCACTCTGCCCCAGATCGAGACCTAAGCTGAAGTAGTCAACATCATCGAGGAGGGCCAAAGAGTTACTCAAGTCTCAGATGGAAATGATTTTTTGTAAATTCTGAACAATGTTTTTGTAAATTCTGAACAATGTACTCCAAGAGAAAAGTTTGACAATTAGTGTATGAAGTCCTACCTCGATAGTTAAAGACAGCTGTAAGTTTTTCTGTCTCCCTTCCGCTCCTTGCCACGTGATGGGAAATCACCAGCAAAATTGTTACACGATCGATGGCACCGTACCCTGTTGCGTCCTCCACATCCATCGCGGAAAAAATTCGTTCCGCAAGGTAGGACAAAGTTTCAGCCGTAGGATGAAGTCTTATACAAAGTCTTCGAGTGGGGAAGAAATGGCATGATATCGAAGGGCGAGCCAATCGCAGAGTGGTTCGGAACTTTCACAAAGAGCAGCATGCAGGAATAAGGGTCTGGTAAGCCACTCAATCGTGTACTCCGCTTTGATATTTACTCCCATGCCTTTCATCCACTTAACTGGGTATCTAGTTTCATCCTTCTTCCAAAAAATATTGCCACTAAATAGGCGTGTATTAATGTACAGAATCTTGAAGAGAGGGAAGAATTTTGCTTTTCATGGTCGCATAAGGATAATGACGTAAATTACCCTAAGAAAGCAACAAGTAGCTATACATACAACGTATCAAATGTTTGCAGGTTTAAAATTTCGTAAACATCTCATTCCCCATAAAACTTAAGAATTTTTTTTATGCATACTTCCTGCCCAAATGAGTAACAATGGACATAAACGGTATTATTTCTGGAGATGCTTCAACTATTTAAACAAGAGTGAGCTTGCAGAAAGGCACCTCACTGATTACTCAAGCCAGAAACTGGTATACTATGTGATCAAAAGTATCCGGACACCTGCGTGGAAATGACTTAAAAGTTCGTGGCGCCCTCCATTGGTAATGCTGGAATTCAATATGGTGTTGGCCCACCCTTACCCTTGATGACAGCTTCCCCTCTCGCAGGCATACGTTCAGTCAGTTGCTGGGAGGTTTCTTGGGGAATGGTAGTCCATTCTTCACAGAGTGCTGCACTGGCACGAAGTCGGCATTCCAAAGCACCCTAAAGGTATTCTACAGGGTTCAGGTCAGGACTCTGTGCAGGCCAGTCCATTACAGGGATGTTATTGTCGTGTAACCACTCCGCCACAGGCTGTGCATTATGAACAGGTGCTCGATCGTGCTGAAAGATGCAGTCGCCAGCCCCGAATTTCTCTTCAACAGTGGGAAGCAAGAAGGTGCTTAAAGCTTCAATGTAGGCCTGTGCTGTGATAGTTCCACGCAAAACAACAAGGGGCGCAAGCCCCCTCCATGAATAACATGACCACACCATAGCACCATCGCCTCCGAATTTTACTGTCGGCACAACACACGATGGCAGATGACATTCACCGGGCATTCGCCATACCCACACCCTGCCATCGGATCGCCACATTGTGTACCATGATCCGTCACTCCACACATCGTTTCTCCACAGTTCAATCGTCCAATGTTTACGCTCCTTACACCACGTGAGGCGTCGTTTGGCATTTACCAGCGTTTAGGAGCAGCCACTCGACCATGAAATCCAAGTTTTCTCACCTCCCACCTAGCTGTCATAATATTTGCAGTGGATCCTGATGACGTTTGGAATTCCTGTGTGATGGTCTGGGTAGATGTATGCCTATTACACATTACGACCCTCTTCACTTGTCGGCGGTCTCTGTCAGTCAACAGACGAGTTCGGCCTGTACGCTTCTGTGCTGTACGTGTCTCTTCACGTTTCCACTTAACTATCACATCGGAAACAGTGGACCCTCGGGTGCTTAGGAATGTGGAAATCTGGCGTACAGATATATGACACAAGTGACACCCAATCACCTGACACGCTCGAGGTCCGTGAGTTCCACGCAGCGCCCCATTCTGCTCTCTCACGATGTCTAAAGACTACTGAGGTCGCTGATATGGAGTACCTGGCAGTAGGTGGCAGCACAATGCACCTAATATGAAAATGTATGTTTTTGGGGGTGTCCGGATTCTTTTGATCACATAGTGTATGTTGTCCAGGTAAATGTATTCCCGAAATTTCATTACTCAACATTAAATATTTTTGGTGTTGGGATTTTTTCCGACAGAGTATTTGAACAGCTGTTTTTCTGAGAACTCAAGTGGTGATTCAACCTGGGTGGCGTAATAACCTCTGCTGACACTACGAACTTTTTTTTACATGCTTATTCCAATACTCCAGTAATATTATTTTAGAGTGATTACGAATATGGAACGTTTCTCTCGCTTGTGTTTTCCACGCGTATCGTTACATATTTTAATGAGAGATGCATAATTGTTCAAACATGCAAGAGGTGTGGTGTAAAATATCTCGGATAGGAATACTCATATTATGATTTTAAAGAGCTGAAATCAGCTGATTGTAAAATCACCAACAGAATTTTCTTTCAGTCAATTTGTGGATATGGCGTGCATCCGTGCGTCGCTGCGGTCCGGTCCCAGGTCGACGGGCACGTGCACCTTCCGCCGACCACTGGCGACAACATCGATGTACTGTGAAGACCTCACGCCCCACGTGTTGAGCAATTCGGCGGTACGTCCACCCGGCCTCCCGCATGCCCACTATACGCCCTCGCTCAAAGTCCGTCAACTGCACATACGGTTCACGTCCACGCTGTCGCGGCATGCTACCAGTGTTAAAGACTGCGATGGAGCTCCGTATGCCACGGCAAACTGGCTGACACTGACGGCGGCGGTGCACAAATGCTGCGCAGCTAGCGCCATTCGACGGCCAACACCACGGTTCCTGGTGTGTCCGCTGTGCCGTGCGTGTGATCATTGCTTGTACAGCCCTCTCGCAGTGTCCGGAACAAGTATGGTGGGTCTGACACACCGGTGTCAATGTGTTCTTCTTACCATTTCCAGGAGTGTATTTCGTTCTTCCTATCGCTCTTGCAAAAAAAATAAAGCCGAAGGTTTAGAATGTACTTGTACTCCTCCGTGTGCCTGTCAGCATACGTAGCATGTATTTTCATCAGGAAGACTATGTTACAATGACTGCCTCCACCGATCGCCTCCATTTCGGAGACGTTGTTCCTCCTCCGTTCCGTAGCGTAGAGAGCAGAAGACCATGGCCGGGCTTCGTACCTCCCCCGACAGTGGTTTCTACGGTTACCCTCAACCATTGTGCTTCTTTGGCACTTGAACGCAATACTCTCAAAAAATGGTTAAAATGGCTCTGAGCACTATGGGACTTAACATCTCAGGTTATCAGTCCCCTAGAACTTAGAACTACTGAAACCTAACTAACCTAAGGACATCACACACATCCATGCCCAAGGCAGGATTCGAACCTGCGACCGGAGCGGTCGCGCGGTTCCAGACTGAAGCGCCTAGAACCGCTCGGCCACCAACGGCCGGTGCAATATTCTCAGTGACGGTACTCAGTGTGATAAAGAAATTTCAACGAAGCTGCAAATAACGTTTTTATTTTTATTAATTGGCCTTTCGCGTTAGCTATTTAAATAGAGAAGTGAGTTCTGACTGAATTCCGTACAATATCATATAACCAACTTAGGCATTTTAAATCACACTGATACAGGTTAAACTCTGTGATACACTTTGTACGTTTGTCATGGATGAGAACATGAGCCGGCCGCGGTGGTCTAGCGGTTCTAGGCGCGCAGTCCGGAACCGCGCGACTGCTACGGTCGCAGGTTCGAATCCTGCCTCGGGCATGGATGTGTGTGATGTCCTTAGGTTAGTTAGGTTTAAGTAGTTCTAAGTTCTAGGAGACTGATGACCACAGATGTTAAGTCCCATAGTGCTCAGAGCCATTTGAACCATTTTTTTGAGAACATGATGATAACAATGAGGAATAAAAGTACACAGCAGGTATAGACAGTTATTACTATAAATCGCATCTAATTATATTGAAAATATGTATTCCCGTGAAGGTTACACCGACGGCATCAAGACTGCCTCGCAGGTGTCGTGCTTCCTGACGAACGAATCTTCAAGAAAGTCTCTGTGCCCCATATTCTGACGTTGGATTCTTTACGTCTAATTTTTCGCTGTATATCCGCTTCCCATAAAAATCGAACGATATCAAGATATCACGCTCTGGCCTGTTGTTGACATAAGTTGAGGAATTCTTTCTCTAACCAAGGCCATGCTAAGCTGGCGCCGTTATCTGTCGTAGCGGAGACCCCCAAGTATCACATGGCTGAGGTGTGCGATCTGTTTGGGTGTAGCTTCAGGGTGTGCACAACCATATGAAAATACTGCGAGAAATACATATGGATCAACGTAAATGCAGATGCTACCCAAGCTCGCTGGCTACACTGTTGTGTAGCTGTACAATATCCTCAATAGTAGAGCAGCGTTCTGCGTAGTTGTGACTGCACTGTGTCGGAGCACTGTACAGTAGAACGTGGAAAAAATGTTATTAGTCGTATGGTGAGTGTTTCCGTAATCCAGGTAGCCGAAGTTCTTGGTGTTTCAAGAGGCACCGTATCTAAAATTTACATCACATACAGGGCAAGAGAAAACAGCACCCGTAAGTCACAATACGGACGGAACTGTGTGTATTAAGGGATGATCACTGAAGAGGATTTTGTGACGAAAAATATGAGGACGGCGGCTGCAAAAGTAACTGCAGAACTGAATTTCGCACACACGATTCCTGTCAGCACCGAAACAATCTGAAGGGAGCTCCATAAGCAGGTAATTCAAGGGCATGCTGGAATTCCAAAAGAAGTCATCACTAATGCAGATGCCAGTAACAGGAAAACGTGGTGGAAGAAAGTTATTTGATCGGATGAGTCTTGTTTCACGCTATTTCCAATCTTTGGCCCTGTTTACGGTCCAAGAGTGAAACATGCTGGGGGTCCGGTGGGCAGCCATATCGTTGCTCTCCGTGGGCGCCATGGTTACTCCCGTTTTGGTTGATCAGGTCCATCTCGTGGAGAAATTTTGTTCTCCATTGGTTATGCTGTCTTCCAGGATGACAGGATCCTTGTTCACACAGCTCGCATGGTCCATGAATTGTTCTGTGAGCACAAGGATGAACATTCGCATCTCTCCTGTCCACCACTCTCACCACATTTCAGTATTACTGAGCCTTTGTTGTACACTTTGGAGAAAAGACTGAGTGTTCACTGTCCGTCTTCATAGTCGTGGTCTGAACTCGGCATTATTTCTGCAGAGAGAGTCTCTCAAATAGCACACAGGACCTGTATTTATCGATTCCGAGTCGACTGGAAGCTGTTTTGAGTGCCAGCGGTGTTCCTACACCGTATTACTCATTGTAATGTGTTGTGTTTTTGTACACCTCCTGCTCATCGCTGTATTGGGGTGGATAAATCCTATGAAGGTCTGAAAGATAACAGCCGTGACCTAAATGAATGCACGTAACAGCGTAATAGTAGTGGTATGACATCGAGATAGTGTATTTGTGTAAACGAGAATTTTTGCAAATGTTTGACTCTATTGCTGCATAATGTCTTCCTTTCGACTGCTGTGAGAACTATCACAACTGTAACCTTTCGTGAAAGACTTACTTCTTCACACCAGCATCGAAATCTGCATGCGGTATGTAAGTGTATTACAGATCGCCATATATAACATTCGTTTCGCCAGTTGATCCATGAACTCATTATATTAGATAACGGAGTGACCCCTGATACATTGTAGCTGGATCCGTTTATGTTGGCATTCACATTGGTAGATTAACTTATATACGTCAAGTGCCAGGCACGTAAGGGTGAATTGTATAGTAGTCGTGTAGATGAAGCACATGGTGATTAGCTTTGGAGTCTCACAGCTGTTTTATCTAGGCTTTCCAGTGCACTCCTCGAATCCGTGACAATGAGGATGTTGTTGAACTGTTTTACCTTTTAATTAATCGTCCATCCTAATCTGCCAGAATTACAGCAGTGAAGATGCTGGCTTCTTCCGGAAGCTTAAACATACACTCCTGGAAATTGAAATAAGAACACCGTGAATTCATTGTCCCAGGAAGGGGAAACTTTATTGACACATTCCTGGGGTCAGATACATCACATGATCACACTGACAGAACCACAGGCACATAGACACAGGCAACAGAGCATGCACAATGTCGGCAGTAGTACAGTGTATATCCACCTTTCGCAGCAATTCAGGCTGCTATTCTCCCATGGAGACGATCGTAGAGATGCTGGATGTAGTCCTGTGGAACGGCTTGCCATGCCATTTCCACCTGGCGCCTCAGTTGGACCAGCGTTCGTGCTGGACGTGCAGACCGCGTGAGACGACGCTTCATCCAGTCCCAAACATGCTCAATGGGGGACAGATCCGAAGATCTTGCTGGCCAGGGTAGTTGACTTACACCTTCTAGAGCACGTTGGGTGGCACGGGATACATGCGGACGTGCATTGTCCTGTTGGAACAGCAAGTTCCCTTTCCGGTCTAGGAATGGTAGAACGATGGGTTCGATGACGGTTTGGATGTACCGTGCACTATTCAGTGTCCCCTCGACGATCACCAGTGGTGTACGGCCAGTGTAGGAGATCGCTCCCCACACCATGATGCCGGGTGTTGGCCCTGTGTGCCTCGGTCGTATGCAGTCCTGATCGTGGCGCTCACCTGCACGGCGCCAAACACGCATACGACCATCATTGGCACCAAGGCAGAAGCGACTCTCATCGCTGAAGACGACACGTCTCCATTCGTCCCTCCATTCACGCCTGTCGCGACACCACTGGAGGCGGGCTGCACGATGTTGGGGCGTGAGCGGAAGACGGCCTAACGGTGTGCGGGACCATAGCCCAGCTTCATGGAGACGGTTGCGAATGGTCCTCGCCGATACCCCAGGAGCAACAGTGTCCCTAATTTGCTGGGAAGTGGCGGTGCGGTCCCCTACGGCACTGCGTAGGATCCTACGGTCTTGGCGTGCATCCGTGCGTCGCTGCGGTCCGGTCCCAGGTCGACGGGCACGTGCACCTTCCGCCGACCACTGGCGACAACATCGATGTACTGTGGAGACCTCACGCCCCACGTGTTGAGCAATTCGGCGGTACGTCCACCCGGCCTCCCGCATGCCCACTATACGCCCTCGCTCAAAGTCCGTCAACTGCACATACGGTTCACGTCCACGCTGTCGCGGCATGCTACCAGTGTTAAAGACTGCGATGGAGCTCCGTATGCCACGGCAGACTGGCTGACACTGACGGCGGCGGTGCACAAATGCTGCGCAGCTAGCGCCATTCGACGGCCAACACCGCGGTTCCTGGTGTGTCCGCTGTGCCGTGCGTGTGATCATTGCTTATACAGCCCTCTCGCAGTGTCCGGAGCAAGTATGGTGGGTCTGACACACCGGTGTCAATGTGTTCTTTTTTTCCATTTCCAGGAGTGAGGTTCGGCGAGCGACTCGGCGCGCCATTCGGGCTGAGAATGGGCGGCTTTAAGGGTGGTGAAGAGCGCATTGCTTCAGCATAAGGCGTGTGGGTTATAGCTGTCTTGGCTTCCATGGAAGTGATGCTTTGCCTAGTAGCGACTTGCTTAATGTGACTCTGACTCGCATAATTTAGGTGCAGTCTGTCTAGTGCATCGCATGTCTGGCTGCAATGTACTCGTCGCGAATGAGTTGTGAGGCAGTCGATGCAAGCGTGATTATCATCACCAACGCATCATTCGCATCTTAGGGAGAGCAGCACTGACTCCTCGCATGATAAAATGTGAGACATTTAAAACATGTAACTTCATCGGCAGTGAATCCCATAAATTGTTACAGGTTCTGATAGCACCTGTGAGTCAGACTGTACTGCACTGATAATAAATGGTGGGATGACGTTAATTTCGTCCGTAGTCTCTCTTTTGGCAAGCGTCTTATAGGCAGAACGGTATATAGCGAAATAATCACGCGCAGGCATTCTTCTTCATTTAAGCTGCTGTCAGATTTTCTAATTACTACCTGGCGCGTAATTATATAGGTCTCTAATTGGTAAGCTGATAATACCGGGGATTTTGCCAGTAAGTAATCTGCTTTGGGTGATAATATATTTGTAATGTCTTGCCTGCACTGTGAGTTTGACGACAACAAAAGCTTTCCCAATGCCAACGGATGCAACCTACAAATTTTTCTTATATGCCCTTCCACATATATACAGAAAGGGCCAATGTAACAATTTCTACAACGGTTACTTTTATTCACTGCATAAGCTGACGGACTGGAGGGACCACTATTGATTGTAGCACGAGGTGGTGCAACACTGAAAACACTCGACGTTTTGATTAACAGATGGGTGTACAACCGACGGGTGCTCTGATTGCAAAGCCACAAGTACCTACTGCTGCAAAAAGCTTGCTGTTTCCCTCGGTTGGCTTCTGTACCTCTCCACGGCAAGTGTTGCCTGTTTGTCGCCGTTCTGCTCTTCTTCACGCTCCAAGATCAGCTTCTGTACGCCATGTGAAGCACCGCTGCCGCATGAGGTAAAGTTGTCACAGCTGATATAACCACCCAGAACTTCCATGGCCTCCACGATTGCTAAGTGCATCGGACACTGGTCTATTGTTAGTTGATGCCCAGCTCCCGGAGAACGCACAGGATAGCCGAATTTCTCATATGGCCCATATTCTAAAAGTTTACATTGTTCCTGTGCTAAGGACTGTACGCTATTTGCGTATAGCAAGAAGAAGTATATAGATTATCTACACCGGCACAGTGAAACTAGGCACTGAAATCTAAGTTGACAGCACTCAGCGACTAAAGGGAAGTTAAATTTTTGGAATCTTGCAACTGATTACGGAAGTAAAGGACGTTTCCATGCTGAAATTTGTTCTTTCTGGTAGAAAATCAGCACGATGCTGCATGCTGATGACACAGCAGTGGCAGCCGAAAGTGAACAGTTCTGGAGTCGTGTGCTTAGTGACACTGCACGTGTACTAGTTGCTGACTGTAATTTGCATACAACTAAAGATACGTTTCCATGGGCCTATATACATAAATGATTTGGCTGACAGTATGGGCAGTAATCTGCGGTTGTCTTTTGTTGATAATGCGGCGGTGTGCGGTAAGATGTCAAAGTTGAGTGACTGTAGCAGGATACTAGATGACTAAGACTAGATTTCTACTTGGTGTGATGAACGACAGGTATCTCTAATGTAGAAAAATGTATGATCATGTGGATTAGTAGGGCAAGCAAGCCCGTAATGTTCGGATACAGCTTCAGTGCTGTACTGCTTGACACAATCACGACGTGAAATGAAGCGAGCATATGGGAGTTGAGGTAGGAAAGGCGAATGGTCGACTTCGGTTTATTGGGAGAATTCTAGGAGAGTGCGGTTCATCTTTAAAGGAGACTGCACATAGGACGCTATTGGAACCTATTCTTGAGTATTAATCGAGTGTCTGGGATCCGCTACAGGTAGGATTACTTCAGAGGCATGCTGTTAGATATGTTAGGTAGGTTCGAACAACCATTAAGTGCTTCGGAGACGCTTCGGGAACTCAAATCCGATTCCCTGGAGGGAAGGTGAAATTCTTTTCGAGTGACACTATTGATAAAATTTAGAGATTAAGCATATGAAGCTGACTACAGAACAATTCTGTTGTCTCTAACACAGACTGCGCGTAAGGACCACGAAGATAAGACGAGAAATTAGGGCTCATACGGAGGCATATATACAGTCGGTTTCCCCTCGCTCTATTTGCGAGTGGAACAGGAAAGAAAACGATTAATATTGGCACGGGATACCCTTCTTCATGAGCGGTAAGATGGATTGCACAGTATCGATGTAGAAACAGAACTGCATATTTCTGACCATACAGATTCCCAACTTTGTCCGGAAACACTACGACCACAGGAATTGGCGATACATGTACAGCAATTTGACAGTCACTGTTGTCAGGCTACAAGGGCCAGTAATACACTCCTGGAAATGGAAAACAGAACACATTGACACCGGTGTGTCAGACCCATCATACTTGCTCCGGACACTGCGAGAGGGCTGTATAAGCAATGATCACACGCACGGCACAGCGGACACACCAGGAACCGCGGTGTTGGCCGTCGAATGGCGCTAGCTGCGCAGCATTTGTGCACCGCCGCCGTCAGTGTCAGCCAGTTTGCCGTGGCATACGGAGCTCCATCGCAGTCTTTAACACTGGTAGCATGCCGCGACAGCGTGGACGTGAACCGTATGTGCAGTTGACGGACTTTGAGCGAGGGCGTATAGTGGGCATGCGGGAGGCCGGGTGGACGTACCGCCGAATTGCTCAACACGTGGGGCGTGAGGTCTCCACAGTACATCGATGTTGTCGCCAGTGGTCGGCGGAAGGTGCACGTGCCCGTCGACCTGGGACCGGACCGCAGCGACGCACGGATGCACACCAAGACCGTAGGATCCTACGCAGTGCCGTAGGGGACCGCACCGCCACTTCCCAGCAAATTAGGGACACTGTTGCTCCTGGGGTATCGGCGAGGACCATTCGCAACCGTCTCCATGAAGCTGGGCTACGTTCCCGCACACCGTTAGGCCGTCTTCCGCTCACGCCCCAACATCGTGCAGCCCGCCTCCAGTGGTGTCGCGACAGGCGTGAATGGAGGGACGAATGGAGACGTGTCGTCTTCAGCGATGAGAGTCGCTTCTGCCTTGGTGCCAATGATGGTCGTATGCGTGTTTGGCGCCGTGCAGGTGAGCGCCACGATCAGGACTGCATACGACCGAGGCACACAGGGCCAACACCCGGCATCATGGTGTGGGGAGCGATCTCCTACACTGGCCGTACACCACTGGTGATCGTCGAGGGGACACTGAATAGTGCACGGTACATCCAAACCGTCATCGAACCCATCGTTCTACCATTCCTAGACCGGAAAGGGAACTTGCTGTTCCAACAGGACAATGCACGTCCGCATGTATCCCGTGCCACCCAACGTGCTCTAGAATGTGTAAGTCAACTACCCTGGCCAGCAAGATCTCCGAATCTGTCCCCCATTGAGCATGTTTGGGACTGGATGAAGCGTCGTCTCACGCGGTCTGCACGTCCAGCACGAACGCTGGTCCAACTGAGGCGCCAGGTGGAAATGGTATGGCAAGCCGTTCCACAGGACTACATCCAGCATCTCTACGATCGTCTCCATGGGAGAATAGCAGCCTGCATTGCTGCGAAAGGTAGATATACACTGTACTACTGCCGACATTGTGCATGCTCTGTTGCCTGTGTCTATGTGCCTGTGGTTCTGTCAGTGTGATCATGTGATGTATCTGACCCCAGGAATGTGTCAATAAAGTTTCCCCTTCCTGGGACAATGAATTCACGGTGTTCTTATTTCAATTTCCAGGAGTGTATTTGCGCCAACACATTTTGGGGCCAAGAGTGGTGACACGCGCCACACTATGGTAGCGAAATGGACGAAAGCGAGATCCTGGGAGTAAGTGTGTGTCTCCAGCATTTGCATTTCAAAAGAAAATTAAAATTTAAGTAAAACAAAACCAGTCCACCTTTTTGTGAAATGATTTATTCTAAAAGCAAGAAGTAAATCAGAGAAATATCTGACGTGGCTTTGAATAATGCTCGAAATCAAGTACAGTAAATGAGAATTGAGAATTTAGAGTTATTTTTTTTATTGGCTTACGGGACATGCAAATACAGCCCTCTGAAGAGTGTAATGTCAATTAAAATGATACGAACGTAAGCATAACACATCACCCAGACCACAGCGGGAGGAAATCTCCGACCCGGTAGGGAATCGAATCCAGGCCCCTTTGCTTAGTAATCTATCGCGCTCATCGCACAACTACCGAGGTGGACGAATTTGAAGTAAAATACCAAACTAATAATTTTTCCATTTTTTTTTAGTTTTTTTCGGAATGAATGATACTCCTTTTGTCCATTTCCTATTCTTCGTTTGGCTATGAAAATCCGGACAGCAATTTTCTCTCAACTCAGGAAATAAGTTATTATTAATTACCCATATTACGTTGAGTCAATTAAACCTTATGCGCAAAACGTCACTCATGCTGCTTAATCTGATATCCCATTTTTTCCCCATTTCCCACTCGTAACTTGGCTACAAGAATTCAGACCAAAATCCATTTCGTAATTGCTTTATTTTCGCTCCGCTCAAATGTATGACCAAATAAATAGCAAGAAGAAGAGAAATCGGGTTTAACGTGTGTCTTTTTTCTTTAAGCAAACGAACAGCTTCCGAAAACTAAACTAGTGAACTGAAACAAGGTTGTATACATAATCCAGAATGCCGAAACATGATTTTGTATATATTGCTTAAATTTAATTTCTCCGAGAATTGATAAGAACCAACACCAGCATGGAAGACGGTATCCCAGTTTCAACCAGACTGGCTATCACCCTTCAGGTTTCCGCTATTGCTGGTTCATACAGAAGTTTGATGTACCTCGATAAAGTGTACTTGCCATCTATATTCCTCTTAGTACAAGGCATCTGCAACGCTTTGGAAGTACTCCAGGCTTCTTTTAAATAGTTTGAAGTGATTTCAAATGTTTTGTTAATAGTTTATTGAGTTTCAACAGTATAGAGAGAAACTATGAATTTTATAGCTCCACTACAATACCAAAGGTATGGGACGCAAAAAGTAAAGTATAGAAGCAGCGTAGTTGAAATGTGGAATGCAGCTGTGGTTCGCTACTGCAAACCTAATATGGTAGCAGCGAGGAAGTCCTTCACATTTCGGTCTTTGTATATTTTATTTTTTGTGCTCCAAAATCCAGTCGTAGATGTATCACATTCACAGATTTCAGGGAAGTCTCCCTTGATCACTTTTACATTCGTGTACGGAATAGCTATCTAGTGCATCTGTGTACGCACGTCACATTTTGAACTGAACCGAACCGATGTCGTTCCACGCGACTTCGCACTGCAGATCTGTCAGCATGAAGAAGAGTAAACAAGGCTGAGAGTGAGAGGGAGGCATCCACATAGAGGCAACGACTGAGGTAGGTATGGCACAGCCGTACGAAATATTCTCCACCCTTGATGGACAATACCACCAACTCCATGACAGTCCAAGCAATCAAGGGTACAGCAACCAGTTACGAATCATGTTTATTGCATACCCAAATTTCGGCCACTGTGTGGCCATCTTTAATGCGAAAGATGTGTGAATAGACAGTTACAATCAAGTGGCATGCGTGCCTCATTAAATGTATAGTTTTATAAGCTTTAAATGCGAGTCAGTTTTAAAATACATACTAGTAAAAGTAAGTTAAAACATCAAAACTATCTACATATGCACACAGACACAAATGGACTACTCATTTCAAACTTACGTCATACCTTTCTGCGGACCCCTGTTCATATGTGTAATGGTGAGACGCGTGGACAACACGTGTTAACTTGTCATCTCGTTGAGATCGGCTGTTCTGTCGGTGGTTCGCGTCTTCCCAGCATGATAGCTCGACGTCTTCATCAGTTGTTCGTTGAGACTACCTAACTTTATTTTACAATTTGTATGTTTTACCGTTTTGTTTTACTTTTCTAACAAAAAATGTATATAAAGAACAAGTTTGTGGTAACCGAAATAGTGACTGATGTTTTACAGTTATACATGGTAGTAGTTGTATGAACTACACATTGACATTGGCTGTTGCCGCACACTTTAGACTCCAACATAGTTTAAAAAATACGGAACATTTTGTTAAATATTTAACTTGTATTGTATTGTATTGTATGTTTACCGAGAACCTAGAATGGACGGAGAGGCTCCGTCCCCGCCGCAGCCGCAGTGGTCCACAGCCCCACGACGACTACCGCAGTCCACTTCACCCCTCCGTCGCCCCACACCGAACCGAGGGTTATTGTGCGGTTCGGCCCCCGGTGGATCCCCAGGCAACGTCTCACACCAGACGAGAGTAACCGCTATGTTTGCGTGGTAGAGTAATGGTGGTGTACGCGTACGTGGAGAATTTGTTTGCGCAGCAATCGTCGGCATAGTGTAACTGAAGCGGAATAAGGGGAACCAGCCCGCATTCACCGAGGCAGATGGAAAACCACCTAAAAACCACCCACAGACTGTCCGGTTCACCGGACTTCGACACAAATCCGCCGGGCGGATTCGTGCCGGGGACCAGGCGCTCCGTCCCGCCCGGAAAGCCGTGCGTTTGACCTCACGGCCAACTGGGCGGGCAATATTTAACTTACTAACATTTCTATTAAAGCGGTTACATATTGTGGAGTACCTCTGTGTAATACCGACTAAGGAAGACAGATGGTCAGGAGTAGCAGAGTAGCAAACTGTTGCCGTAGGAAACTGGACAAGAGCAATATCATTAATGCACACCAACAATCAGTAATTGAATTTCTACTTAACTTTGGTTGAGTCCGGTTATAGAGTTGCGTATCCAGGTAGAAGTCTCACAGCAATCTACTACAGAAAGAAACAAACAGTCTGGTTGGTCCTTACTCTCTAACCCACGACCAAGTCAACTGTTCTTTAGCAGCCGCGTGGCTGCATTTTATTCAGTCCACAGAGATCGGTCCTGTCGATAGCCGATGGAGGCCAGACCTGGCGGGCGCGCATCGCTGGTCGCGGCGTCGTCTTTCACGACGCTGTCGGTGTCCACAGAATTCTTGCAAAGTGTTGCCAACCATCGCCGAGTGCCGCCTCTGCGGTGGTACTGATTTCAACAGCACCATGCCCCTTTCCCCCAAACTCCCTAGCACAGTAGTGGCGATTGCGCTAACCTGAAATGACGGAGTGGGAGGAGGGAGGAGGGGAGGGCAGGGTGCATGTGGCAATGAGAAGATGGGGGCCGAAACTGAGGCTGACGCCGAGTTCCTGTCTGTGTCCGGCATACGATCTGCGACCGACTGGAGTCACCAGCAGAAAACCCGATCGAAGGATGTGCACCCACATCCTGAGGCGTACAACCAAATGAGATGTTGGACTCAACGACTGGAGAGGCGTCTGCAGCGACACACTCCATGCATCCCACTCCTCCCCCTCTGCCCTCGCCACCCGGGCGACAACTGGGAAGAAGGGCTCATACCCTAGCGACAGAAGCTGTAGGCATTGAGACGTCTGTGATGGGATGCCTACGTCCACAGGTTCCTGGTGCGGCACAGACGGAGCGGAGCCCATGGTGCTGGAGATAGTGGCAGCTGTGGGAACTGGGCAACCACAGAATGTGCAAGAGCGAAGTCGGCAGCAGGATCACACTATTTAAGCAAAATAATTTCATTCTGATGTCGCCGCAGTAAACTGCCTGGATCCTGGATAAATAAAAAACATGGAATTGCCTTAAAACTGAAATCGCTTGCGGACGCCAGACAACCCGAGGAATACCAAATGGTTGATGCGATGCTTAGAAAAAATGGTTTAAATGGCTCTGAGCACTATGTAACTTAACTTCTGAGGTCATCAGTCCCCTAGAAGTTAGAACTACTTAAACCTAACTAACCTAAGGACATCACACACATCCATGCCCGAGGCAGGATTCGAATCTGCGTAGTAGCGGTCGCTCGGTTCCAGACTGTAGCGCCTAGAACCGCTCGGCCACGTCGGCCGGCTGATGCTTAGTATGCCGTAGTAAAAACGGCACCAGCCGCGTGGAGGATGCAGGAACTGACCCAGAGTGCGTTGGCGCTGTCCATACAACGCCGTTGCGGGGCTGCGAGTGATAAGTTGACAACAAAAGCAACACAGTCTGATCCCACGTGCAGGACGACCGACGTTTGTCCATCTGTTGCTTATACTTGCGAAAAAAGCGTTCCGCATCCTGGTTTGACTGTGAGTGAAAAGGCGCACTCCTGGTGTGCGTCATGCCGTAGGGTTCGTGAAACTAACCAAAATCTGTGGCAACAGAATGTGGGCCATTGTCTGTCACAGTCACTGCATGTAATCTTTCCCGGCAATAACCGACGACCGAGTCTGAAGCTTCGTAGTCAAGAACAGGGGAATCACAAAAGGAAATTGCGAATGCGTGAATGACAATGAGCCAGTGGTTATTCCAATAAATGCCGGCAAAATCCAAATGCAACTCCTACCAGTGGCTGATGCTAAGGCCTGTCAAAGAACTGAAGGGAGAAGGGGGGGAGGGGCCGGGGGGGGGAACTTTTAAACTTTTAATTCGAGACACTGCTACATCATCCGTTCAGTACGTCAATCAGTTTTCTGCCACGTACAGTGTCATACTTGTTTGGTTCGAATAACACCCCAGTAACCTTGACGGAGCAAGTGAAGCACCTGTTGTTGATGAGCCTGGTGAACCACCACCCGTGATTGATTATTGTCACCCTGCAGTAATGGACTGCAAGACTGAGTCAACAGGCAAAGCATCGCCGAACTACAGTCTGAGAGTTTACTGTAGTCTTGTAAATGACGCAAAATCTGAATCAGGCAGAAGGTTTCTTCAGAATTACAAGTGGTGACACTCACTGGGTAGTCGCAGTAGGTGCTATTAACATCGTATCAGTAAGCTGTAATTGACTCTTTACTTAACATTGATTCATTCCTGTAGTACAATTCCCTATCAACTTCCAAATCTCACAGAAGTCTACAACACGAAACACACAGTTTGATTGGCAGGACGCTATGCCGTCTCTTTCCCTGTAGCGCAGGGTTCGTTGGCCGCTGCATGGTTGCAGTTCATTAAATCCACAGGGGTCGCTCTTGTCGACAGTCGGTGGAGACCACACCCGGCGGACGTGCATCACTGGCCGCGGCGTAGTCTTGTGTAACCACCATTGCCGTCCGCGGAATTCAGGCGAAATGTGGCCAACGACCTCCAGGCGCCGCCTCCGGTGGTTTATGATTGCTACTACACCACACATACTTGGATCGAGTAAAGGATTTGCAACATACAAGAGTGGCGTTGTAAGTTACCGCACCATCCTGTCCGCCTCTCACCCACCCTCACCTACATTGGCCTTACCATTGACCGTCACCTCACTTGATCCCTCATCTCCACTCTATCCAATCCAAAGCCCAAAACCGCCTCCAACTCATTAAACTCCTCTCTGGCTGGATATGGGGATTGAACCCCTCTACCATCCTCCATACCTACAAACCCTTAGTCTGTCCCATCCTCTGTTATGGCAGTCATGCATGGATATCCACCCCCTCCAAACTCTATAAGTCCCTCCAGATGCTCGAGCGCCATGCACTCTATCTCACATTCTGCATACGCCTCCCGTCCCCCAAGCAGATACTCTATGACCTGATTCCTTTCCCCATTTGCTTCTTTTCCTAGGACATATCCATATCGTCTACACCTCCTGCCGCCTTGATCCCCCTCATCCTGTGGTTGCTCCTCTCCTCTCCCAGCCCCGCCAGCTGCCTTCACCATTGTGTCCTCCTTACCCTCCACCCTTACACCCTTTATCTCCTTTCCCAAGGTGGCTTCCACCAACTCCCCCTCCCAGATGATGCCCTCTCTCCTTTCATCTATTCCTCCTATCAACTCTGATCCTCACCTTCCCCTCCCTCTCTCTGTCCTTTTCCTAGGCTCCCTCTCCCCCCATTCCATCCTGTTCTTCCCCATCGATCCTCTCTTTGGCTCCCTTCTCTCCCCCGAGTCCTTTTGTTTTCCCCTCCACTGTCTTCCCCACTCCTTGTCGCGTCCGCTCTGCTCCCACCCTTTCTTTATGTCCTCTTCCTCCATCGGCTCCCCCCTTTTTTCTTCTTCACTCCTCCCCCCACCTTTTCCCCCCTCATCGGTCCAGGTCCTCCCCCTGGCCCCATCTGCTGCCGTGTCGCCTATAGTGTTGTTTCCAGTGAATGTTCAGTGTTGTGCGTCCCCTGTCAGTGTTGCGAACAGCCACCATACTATCGCTCGTTGTGTTTCTTATCCCGTGTGAACAGACACCAGACTGTCGCCATGTTTTTTAATTGTGCCTGTCTACTTAGTGTGTGTCTTCATCCGCATCGTCAACGCCGTGTTTTTATGCTTTGAATTCCACAACTTTCCGCCATTTTAGTGTTATTAACAAAGTCACCGTTTTGTCGCCTTTTTATATTGTTTGTTACCTTACCATTGTTTGTTTAACTCTTCTCTCGGCTGGAACCGCGTGACCGTTCCGGTCGCAGGTTCGAATCCTGCCTCGGGCATGGATGTGTGTGATGTCCTTAGGTTAGTTAGGTTTAAGTAGTTCTAAGTTCTAGGGGACTGATGACCTTAGAAGTTAAGTCCCATAGTGCTCAGAGCCATTTGAACCATTTTCTCTCGGCTGTAGAGCAGCGTATTAAGCTGCTGTCAGCCCGCCCCTCCCCCTCTGGGTGTGGGGGTTAATTGAAAATCAATAAAGGAAAAAAAAGTTACCGTTCCAGCAGCGGTATGTCGATAGGATTGGAAATCTTTCTACTTCGAAATATGAGGGTTGGAACTTAAATAGTGGCAACTATTTATTCACAACCGATACAAAAGAGTTGCACGTTTGCATATGTTACTGCCCTTCAAAGTAGTCAGCAGCGTTGTGTGAAATCGTCGCCAACCGTTAGGAAGGCGTAGTATACCGTTAGCAGAGCCTGTTCTGTTTGTTGATGGCGCGAATGGAGCGGTCTAAAGTTATGGTGATTCTCGTGTACGAGTGCGATGTTGTTAGCTGGGCGTTGTGACCGAGAGGTTCTAGGCGCTTCAGTCCGGAACCGATCACAGGTTCGTTTCCTGCCTCGAACTTCGATGTGTGTGATGCCCTTAGGTTAGTTAGGTTTAATTAGTTCTAAGTCTAGGGGACTAATGACCTCAGATGTTAAGTCTCATAGTGCTTAGAGCCATTTGAACCATTTTTGTGATGGTGTTATCCTAACGCATTACGTTCCTCTACGGCGGGCCGTTAATGCACAATATTCTGGTCACAATATTACTGTTCGTTTTTGGAGAATCACCCGCAACCAGCTTTGGTGACATTTTCTGCGCCAACCCACCCATCATTTTGCACGACAGTGCGCGGACGCATACAGCGCAAGCCTTGGCTGCTCTGTTCGGTCGATGGGACTGGGAAGTACTGTACCATCCACCAAGCACCCCGGACTTAAGTCCTTGCGACTTTGATTTGATTCCAGAGATGAAGGAACCATTTCGTGGCATTCGCTTCAGAACTGTTCCAGAGATTCGAGAGGCAGTAGATCGCTCCATTCGCACCATCAACAGAACTGGCACTGCTAACGGTATACTACGCCATCCACATCGCTGGCAACTAGGTCCTACTAGGTCCTTACTAGGTTACTACTTTGAAGGACAGTAACAGATGCCAACATGTAACTCTTTTGTATCGGTTGTGAATAAGTGGTTGCCACTATTTAAGTTCCAACCATAGTATTTTCCCTCATAAGTTTCACATAAAAATACACTTCATTTACACGGTTTTCACTTTATAACTAATAAACTTTCAACTACGTCATGTGATATTTTAGAAAATACTTGTCTCCAGAAATTTTGAACTCTTACGCGACTTAGAAGGAATGTAATCATAACTACGTCGTTAATGTCGGATCTGTGCGTTTCTTCGGATCGACTGATTGTAGCCGAATCCCGATGGTTTTTAAACGCTTCTTAAAATCGGAAGCTCCTCATGGCCACCTGCCCATTAAGTAGTGTTCCACCAGACTACGCCTGATGAGAGAAGATACAGTTACTGGGCACAACTACTCGCTCACAGAATAAACCTTGACAGTACGTTGGCACCTACCTGCAACAGCCTGTTCCATCAGTAGTATTTGACGGCAGCACCGTAATACTACCATACACTGCAGCCAACAATAGAGTGACGCGCCAACTCACTGCTGTAAAATATGGCCGGTGTACACGCACCTGAAGTAAAGAGGCTATAGATGGTATAAGCAGTTAAGTTTTCGAGCTGCACAAAGGAGGTAAAAATAAAACTACCTGTCGCAGAAGTGTATAATGTAAAGATTCCCATTAAAAAGAAGGAACTTGAAGATGTTGGAAAAGTAATACATTATGTGCCTGATATACATAAAGAGGTTTGTAACTATATTTCACCGTGGCCTACGGCTACCACTAATCAGAATGAAGATGATGAGACTGAGAATGTGTAAGATAATCTACGAAAACCAAAACGTGAAGAATTTATTTCTTTTCTTAAATTTAAATATGTCTCTGTGACTTACATTACCCATTCTTTTGTTTTGAGGCAATAAAGTCTTGTAATTAACAGTGAAAAAATCGTTTGTGTATTACGCTTACCATTTTATCCAGTTAAGATCCGGAAGTGGACGATTTCACAAACATTGAAAACTATCTGAGTTGAAATAAAGATTTAAAAAACAAACCACAAGAAGAATATTCCTGTTGTGGTTTTAATGCACAAGTTTCTCACTGTACGTTTCTTTATCCAACTTTTAGTTTGATTGCTATGATTTTTTTTTTCATTTTCCAAAAGCAGGGTGCTGTGGGATCATACCCTTCTTGATCTCACCGGTTCAGTTTCAAAACGTACAGATTACAAGCATATATGCACCACCGTAGAACACCGCTCAGTTATCAATAAGGGAATTTTATACTGGTTGATAGTCGAGTTGTTTAACGATCTTCATACATAAATTGTTCTAGCTATCGATTTCAATTGTGTTCATTACGGAGTTCACCAAGAAGCAAATATGAGATTTAACGAAGAACTACAAACCGTAAAAAATGAACTTTGACTCCAAAATACTTGATGGTATGGTCGCCCTGACCCTGTGACAAATTCATACATCAAACATCACACATCATACATTAAATTCATCCATCACCCCGGCGTCCTAAAGCAGGATTGACACGATATACGTACACAGTTCTTCACTAGAACATCTCAAAGCAACGGAAATATGGGCAGTGGTATTTTACGATCATTCCGCATTCCACGTGATGCTGAAACATTCCCCTTATTTTAAAAATGAAGTTAAATAGTCGTTTATTATAGGTTCAATCTTTGCCAAGTGAAGTCGCATGTTTATGGCAACACCTAATAGTCTCGGTACGATACTCAGATCAGATGGAGGATTTACGGAGTAAAATCCAGTACAGTCAGATGAACAAAGCCTTATGCACGGGAACAGGTCCAGAGGCGGCTTCGTACCCAAGAATACTACTTCGCAATACTTACTCCGTGACAGCGCAGCTAACGTACAGAATGATGGCCACTACATAACGCAAACAAACGCTGTTGTACTTGTAAATAACAACTTCCATTTCCTTCTGGCTGTACTTCAATGAAGTCGTATGGTAGCATGTACTGCTGGGAGATTGTTGGATTATAACTCACTCAAATGCCCTCAAGTTGGTTACTTATAGCTGAACTATGGATATGCAAGAATAATAAAAAAATAGTAGGATAGAGTCTGATTTCTGTATCCCTATCCTTGCTTATACTAATATGAATTTACTGAGCACAACGGTTCCGTTTGGAGTCAAAGTTGGTGATTTAAACTAAAATTGCTACCAAGAGCCTGTTGCGCTTCCTGAAACCAGGTAGTCAACATTGCCCGCTATTTTCTTTGTCCTGAACCTATACGCATTCGGAGTCGGACGAGGACGAAGTTGATTACAATAACAAGGACGTCTCCTTGCCCAAAAAACTGGTATTACGAACAAATTGATAATATGACTAGATTGGAAGTTATTTTTAACTGTAAGACACCATGGCTAGCTTTGTTTGGTCGGGCATTGCATCTCCTGCCCCCTGCACACGACACACCCTTGTATAAAGCATTACTAGAACTATCTCCATCAGCAACAGTGAAAGGCCGATTTTATGAGAAGCGTATCGTTTCTGTCCAAAACATACCTGTGAACAGCATTGGCATATGATTGACAAAGACTCTATATGAAATTTCTCACTCTAATTTCTGAATTTCCTGCAACAGCAGAAAACCCATAAATAAGAATTATATTTATTTACGTTCGTTATTCAGAAATGTGAGATTTCCTCACGTCTTCCGAGGACGAAGAAGAGAACGTTCAGGGAAATACGGTAGTTGCATGTTTTCCTTGAGTGAAAGAAAAAAAGTGGGTTAGTGGTAATGTGCTAGACTATAATTCCAAAGGCTTCTGATTCGATCCCCGGTCAGCTATATGACTTTTACCTGGCACGTATCACTTCTTTCAACTCTGGCAACATTTGTTAATCTGAAAAATGCTCAACTGCAGCGTGGTTTGGGATCCACGTTAAACTGTAAATCTCCTGTAAATGGCTGTGTTAGTCAGCTTAAAGATTGGGTTAACGCAACGGCCTACCACCTCCAGAAATCCTATGCCAAGTAAAGCACTGTGGTGTTTAAAATCAAAAATCGTCGGACTGATGACCGCTTTACTAATCATGACATCTTAATTTCCAGGCTTCTTTTCTTCACAGTACACATTTAATGTTCCTCATTCTCATTTTCTCCGTTACGTCTAATTGTTTGAAGTATACGTCATAGTTAAGGACTATCTTGCATAATGGTCTCTGGATTCAATGCCGTATTGTATTGCGTATCTTTTGCATTTCTCAATATCCACATTTTATTATACATATACTCTCTTATTCTGTAGTCTCTCTTCATTTATGTATCTATGGTACATTTTGGTAACTAATTTCCTTGAATTATCTTCTCTGCTTACTTGGTGTTTCTATATAGAACTATTTACCTCTTTCGATTTGACCTACATCTGTTACTGTGAATACTGGTGTATTTTATATCAACATAACCCGTTTCGTTTTCCTTGCGTACATTCTTAAACCTGCTCCGCTGTCAAGCTGTTCAAAGATATAACATGTATTTCTGAGTATACTAGATTGTCCAATACTACAGTAAAATCGTCCGCATATATTTTTAGTATGCTCTTTTAACATGTAAGGAATCTACGTACACAGGCATCATTTCATATTGCTGTTAACTGGTGAAATATTTCCTTTGTTACGTTAGACGACGACAAAATTCGTGCTGGAAATGAAACTATGTACTGCCGACGATACGTACGAGAGCTGACTGATTCATAACTTTTGAAGGGGACGGTAACACTAAACTGACTGTAGGGGTTGTTGCAGTATCCCACTTCTCAGGAAACAAGGTAGCCGGGTAGGAGCTGCTTTATCGCACCGCATTGCGTACACCACCGACTTGGACGCTGCCCGATTCCCAACTTGCGGTGTGCGCTTCTGGTAGCGACTCTGATTCCCTGCGGAATGCTTTCGGTGCCGTAACTTTCGGTTCGCACCAAAGTTTACGAGACACAATCTCGGAAACCGCTGTTTCCGCCTCTACGTTCCTAACACTGCTGTACTTCGCCTGGAAAAATCCCAGCCCCCGGGAGCTTGTCGCTCCTGTTCTTTTGCTTAACGTTCTACTGTCTAATGCGCTATGACGTCTATTGCATTACGTTAACAGGATTAAAAGATTTACTTGCTTTTAATGCTTCCTTTAAGATAAGAGCATCATAAATCATAAAAGACGGAAATGATAAGAACTCTGCCCTGTAAATCGACCGAGAGGCATTCTGCACGATTATTTCTGAATTATTTTCGCCTCTCGAACCTAAGTGCCTCCATTACTGATATTTCAGAAGTGAGAATAAAGATGAGTGAAATTCGTCGTTAAGAAAACATCCAGCACATAGATGACCCACCTATCGAAAACTTCGCAGCAGCATTTCATCCTTAGATAGCAACTTGGAAAAGAATTCTAACGTACTTAATCTTTGTTTTCCAAATCATCTTTGTTGGCTACCTTTTGGCCTTACGTCGCGTATGTGAGAACGTAAATATATCTCACATTTGAATATGTGCTACACAAGCGTTGTACTAACTCTCTTTAACTTCCTGACTCGTTAATTAGAGGAAACAGGTTAAGAAAGCACGAGCCAATTCATACGTTTCTATGAGAGACATTTGTCGGTGTTATATCTCTGGTAACGAGTTAGGCGCATAACGGAACAACTCAAAGTAATGACTCACATGACATCTACATCTACATCTACATGACTACTCTGCAATTCACATTTAAGTGCTTGGCAGAGGGTTCATCGAACCACAATCATACTATCTCCCTGCCATTACACTCCCGAACAGCGCGCTGGAAAAACGAACACCTAAACCTTTCAGTTCGAGCTCTGATTTCTCTTATTTTATTTTGATGATCATTCCTACCTATGTAGGTTGGGCTCAACAATATATTTTCGCATTCGGAAGAGAAAGTGGGTGACTGAAATTTCGTAAATAGATCGAGCCGCGACGAAAAACGCCTTTGATTTAATGACTTCCATCCCAATTCGCGTATCATAACTGCCACACTCTCTCCCCTATTATGTGATAATACAAAACGAGCTGCCCTTTTTTGAATACTTTCGATGTCCTCCGTCAATCCCACCTGGTTAGGATCCCACACCGCGCAGCAATATTCTAACACAGGACGAACGAGTGTAGTGTAAGCTGTCTTTTTAGTGGACTTGTTGCATCTTCCAAGTGTCCTGCCAATGAAACGCAACCTTTGGCTCGCCTTCCCCACAATATTATCTATGTGGTCTTTCCAACTGAAGTTGTTCGTAATTTTTACACCCAGGTACTTAGTTGAATTGGCAGCCTTGAGAATTGTACTATTTATCGCGTAATCGAATTCCAACGGATTTATTTTGGAACTCTTGGGGATCACCTCACACTTTTCGTTATTTAGCGTCAACTGCCACCTGCCACACCATACAGCAATATTTTCTAAATCGCTTTGCAACTGATACTGGTCTTCGGATGACCTTACTAGACGGTAAATTACAGCATCATCTGCGAACGACCTAAGAGAACTGCTCAGATTGTCATCCAGGTCATTTATATAGATCAGGAACAGCAGAGGTTCCAGGACGCTTCCCTGGAGAACACCTGATATCACTTCAGTTTTACTCGATGATTTGCCGTCTATTACTACGAACTGCGACCTTCCTGACAGGAAATCACGAATCCAGTCGCACAACTGAGACGATACCCCATAGGCCAGCAGCTTGATTAGAAGTCGCTTGTGAGGAACGGTGTCAAAAGCTTTCCGGAAATCTAGAGATACGGAATCAACTTGAGATCCCCTGTTGATAGCGGCCATTACTTCGTGCGAATAAAGAGCTAGCTGCGTTGCACAAGAATGATGTTTTCTGAAACCATGCTGACTACGTATCAATAGATCGTTCCCTTCGAGGTGAATCATTATGTTTGAATACAGTATATGCTCCCAAAACCCTACTGCAAACCGACGTCAATGATGTAGGTCTGTAGTTCGATGGATTACTCCTACTACCCTTCTTAAACACTGGTGCGACCTGCTCAATTTTCCAATCCGTAGGGACAGATCTATCGGTGAGCGAGCGGTTTTATATGATTGCTAAGTAGGGAGCTATTGTATCAGCGTAATCTGAAAGGAACTTAATCGGTATACAATCTGGACCTGAAGACTTGCCCGTATCAAGCGATTTGAGTTGCTTCGCAACCCCTCAGGTATCTACTTCTAAGAAACCCATGCTAGCAGCTGTTCGTATTTCAAATTCTGGAATATTCCATTCATCTTCCCTGGTGAAGGAATTTCGGAAAACTGCGTTCAATAACTCCGCTTTAGCGACACAGTCGTCGGTAACAGTACCATCATCACTGCGCAGTGAAGGTATTGACTGCGTCTTGCCGCTTGTGTACTTTGCATACGACCAGAATTTCTTCGGATTTTCTACCAAATTTCGAGACAGTGTTTCGTTGTGGAACCTATTAAAGGCATCTCACATTGAAGTCCGTGCCAAATTTCCCGCGTCCGTAAATTTTAGCCAATCTTCTGGATTTCGCATTCTTCTGAACTTCGCATGCTTTCTCAGATGCCTCTGCAACAGCGTTCGGACCTGTTTTGTGTACCACGGGGGATCAGTTCCATCTCTTACCAATTTATGAGGTATGAATCTCTCAATTGCTGTTGCTACTATATCTTTGAATTTGAGCCACACCTCGTCTACATTTGCATAGTCAGTTCGGAATGAATGGAGATTGTCTCTTAGGAAGGCTTCTAGTGATACTTTATCCGCTTTTTAAATAAAATTATTTTGCGTTTGTTTCTGGTGGATTTGGAAGAAACGGTATTGAGCCTAGCTACAACGACCTTGTGATCACTAATCCATGTATCAATCATGATGCTCTCTATCAGCTCTGGATTGTTTGTGGCTAAGAGGTTAAGTGTGTTTTGTCAACCATTTACAATTCGCGTCGGTTCGTGGACTAACTGCTCGAAATAATTTTCGAAGAAAGCAAATAGGACAATCACGGAAGATGTTTTCTGCCTACCACCGGTTTTGAACAAAAATTTTTGCCCACATATCGAGGGAAGGTTGAAGTCACCACCAACTATAACCGTATGAGTGGGGTATTTATTTGTTACGAGACTCAAATTTTCTCTGAACTGTCAGCAAATATATCATCGGAGTCTGGGGGTCGGTAGAAGGAGCCAATTATTAACTTAGTTCGGCTGTTAAGTATAACCTCCACCCATACCAATTCGCACGGAGTATCTACTTCGACTTCACTACAAGATAAACCACTACTGACAGACACAAACACTCCACCACCAATTCTGAACACCGTCTGAGACTTCGTAAAAATTTCTGCAGAACTTATTTCAGGCTTTAGCCAGCTTTCTGTTCCTATAACGATATCACCTTCTTTGCTTTCTATTAGCGCTTGAAGCTCAGGGACTTTCCCAGCACAACTACAACAATTTACAACTACAATTCCGACTGTTCCTACCGGCCGCGGTGGTCTAGCGGTTCTAGGCGCTCAGTCCGGAACCGCGCGACTGCTACGGTCGCAGGTTCGAATCCTGCCTCGGGCATGGATGTGTATGATGTCCTTAGGTTAGTTAGGTTTAAGTAGTTCCAAGTTCTAGGGGACTGATGACCACAGATGTTAAGTCCCATAGTGCTCAGAGCCATTTGAACCATTTGACCCGACTGTTCCTGGATCCAAGCACGTCCTGTATTTGCCATGCACCCTTTGAGATTGCAGCCCACCCCGTACTTTCCCGAGGCCTTCTAACCTAAAAAACCGCCCAGTCCACGCCACGCAGCCTCCGCCACCCGTGTAGCAGCCAGCTGAGTGTAGTGAACTCCAGACCTATTCAGCGGAACCCGAAACCCCACCACCCTATGGCGCAAGTCAAGGAATCTGTAGCCAACACGTTCGCAAAACCGTCTGAGCCTCTGATTCAGACCCTCCACCCGGCTCTGCACCAAAGGTCCGCAGTCGCTTCTGTCAACTATGCTGCAGATGGTGAGCTCTGCCTTCATCTCGTAAGCAAGACCGGCAGCCTTCACCAAATCAGATAGCCGCTGGAATCCAGAGACAATTTCCTCAGATCCAAAGCGACACACGTCATTAGTGCCGACATGTGCCACCACCTGCAGCTGGCTGCACCCTGTGCTCTTCATGGCATCCGGAAGGACCCTTTCCACATCAGGAATGACTCCACCTGGAATGCATACGGAGTGCACACTGGAATTCTTCCCCTCCTTAGCCGCCATATCCCTAAGGGGATATAATCAGTATGAATCGAATGCAGAGGAATGTCTTCAACCAAGTTAAGAAATTCATCAATAATTAGATTGATGTAAATTCTGTGACGCCAATATTTTGATATGCATTCAGCACGAGTCGTATTGTTCGCTCAATAAGTATTCGGGTGTGAAAAGTTAATATGCCGTTGACAGGAGGACGACGGTCCAATCCCGCGTCCGGCCATCCTGATTTAGGTTCTCCGTGAGTTCCCTAAATCTCCCCAGGCAAATGCCGGGATGGTTCCTTTGAAAGGCCACGGCCCTTTTCCTTCCCCGTCCTTTCCTACTCCGAAGAGACCGATGACCTCGCAGTATGATCCCTTCCCCCAAACAACCCAACCTCCCGTTGATAGTGTTGTTGTTACTTACAGATCTGCGGATGACGGCGTCCAACGCATGCTGAGAAATAATTGAAATTGTTTTACTTAGTGATTTCTGTTTCTTCGAAACAAGATAAACTTCTGGATACTACAGAAATCGTATCATCATACATGAAATTTGCGTAAATTGAAATATTTTAGTCACCAAATGGGTAATTGTTTTGTGCCATATTCCATCTAAGACACATCAACTGTAAAACAATCAGGGCCGAAACAGGGTCTCCTGACTGTAACTTCTACTGATTGGAATTGAAAGATACTAAATAGGACTGCAATCATTACATGCCTATAATGACTGACGTGTAGAATTTGGATGATACAGGGTACTGCAATTTATTGTTGACTTGAGTTAAGAGGAGATCTTGCTTGAACGTTTAAACCTAAGCACCATCAGGCTGTATTACCATACTTCAATAATTTTTTTAGCGAGTACACAAATTATTAAGCGAACATACTCTGTTTGGAATTTCGGATTTGCTAGCAAGTACGTTATAGGAGATCCGAAAGAAAAATTCTCTGAGATGAACGAAATTTATACAGCGTTTATCCAACTGATAGGAAACGTAGAAAGGGCAATTCAACATCGCTATAAGCCATAGAACAATAAGATTTAGAATTGATACAGATACTACACTAACTCATCAAAACTATCCGAACATAGCTATGTAAAGCCGATTCGACCACTAGATATCACGAGAGGCGCACCCACCAGTCTAAAAACAGGTGAGTAGTATTGCGTTGTCAGTTGAGAAGCAGTTACAGTACGTGAGCCGGCCGGTGTGGCCGAGCAGTTTCATGGTGCTACAGTCTGGAACCGGGTGACCGCTACGGTCGCAGGTTCGAATCCTGCCTCGGGCATGGATGTGTGTGATGTAATTAGGCTAGTTAGGTTTAAGTAGTTCTAAGTTTTATTGCATGACAACGCGCCCTACGACAAAGCTTTATCTGTGAGGCAATGGTGTGTAGACAATAACTCTGTTTGCCCAGAGCCCGACCTGAGGACAACGCAAACCCTGGGAATGAGTTAGAACGTCGATTTCGCTCCAGATACCAGCGCCCAACAGCACTACCTTCGGCTTTGGTTTCGACTCTCGAGGAGGAATAGTTTGCCATTCTTCCACAGACAGTTAACTGAAAGTGTTCACAACTGAGTTAAAGGCGTTATAAAGGCTTAAGGCATCCGTATCCCAAACAAATATCCAATGATAAGAGTCCGGATACTTTTAATAAGATAGCGTAAAATAGAAAGAGCGACATCTTTCAAGCACATATAATATCACGGTGATACAGCAAATTTAAATGTAAAAGTGGGATTGTACAAAGTAAAAGTGGTACAATAGGGATACAGCATGTGTAAGGTGCATATAAACAAAGAAAATGTTTAGGGAAACTTGTAAGTGGACGAAAGAGAAAGACAGTGAATACAGAGTTTTTCGACCACAGTAGACAGTCGATATGTTAAGAGATATAAACAGTCATTTACGTTGTGGAAGTGATACATATTAATCCTCATAAGGTCGGATGATGGACAGGTATTCCATATTAAAGGTGTTTTAATTTTCCCCACAAATAAATTAAGACTCTAATTATACATTTTCCTTGCGTATAACCGATGTTAAACAAAAGGAGGAAGATTGGGTTTAATTTCCCGCCGACAAAGAGGCCATTAGGGTCAGAACACAAGCTCGAATTTTTTAAGGCCGTGTGGTTTTTCAAAGGAACCATACCTGCATTCGCTTTTAGTGACTTAGGTAAACTAGGGAAGGCGTAAATGTGGCTGAGAACTGAATATATCTTCTCCGAAATGGGAGTCCAGTGTCCTAGCCACTGCATCACCTCAGTGCTAGTATTTCGTTGTCTGCGAGTCTTCCGCATCGAGATCTAGATTCAAACTTCGACTTTCCAACAAACTATCTTGAATCAAGCCACGAATCAGCCCATATGCACAGAATTTTCTTGTGTAACGTTTATTGTCAATTTTTATCACTAATGTTGGGCGCCTGTTGACTTTCACATGTGTGACATTTCCAGCACCACATTGCTTTGTTCATTTTCTAAGGTAAATCTAAGTGTGAAAAAGCTGCCGTTTCATATATATGACACCTCTATCTAGCCAGACACCCCATAATGGCTTTAAAAGCCGAAACTAACTGATCTAAAATTAAACTCAGATAAAAACAGCCTAAGATCAAAGTTCCGCATTCATTAAAAGCGTAATCTAATCCAGATCGTTAAAATCTTACGTTCAGTAACTTTCACTTATTTCTTCGAATGAGGAACGTAGAAGAATTGAAATTGGTGTTTATAGTCCTGATCAATTAATTCACGTGCTAACTTATTTTCTATCCCAGGCGGTTCAACTTAATTATCTAATGAAACAAACACAGTAAGCAGTGTTCCTTTGAAAACTACTGACTGGAAAAAGAACTGGGTACATGGGAGTGTACTGGGAGCGCGTCTGAAATTAACTTAGTGTTCACAAAAGTTGGGAGCGTGTAATTTTTCCTCCTATCTACGTGATTATGTAGCTCTCAATTCGTTCGAGCAATCAATCATTCATGATAGGAAACACAGTCATAGCTCAGTCACTCAAAATGATTCTGAAATGTTACTTGTTAGAATAAAATCAGGCGATGATTCTTCTTCTCTGCAGGCTCGTGCTTCGCGGCAGTCTGCTAATCTGTACAAATAAAATGCCTCGTAATTTTGGGAGCGTTGTATAATCAGTCGGGAAACCTCAGATCAAGCGGATATTTGGCTTTGATGAAGTTTAACCTTCCGAAGAAGTAACGGACCTCTTGGATTATTAAATGCAGGTTCGTATCCTGTCTTTCGGAAGTTCCCTTCTGATTAACAACTACGCAATATATCGATAAATATCATTAATTCTCAAATGTCAAATACACACCTTTGGTAAGAAGGAGCAATCTATATATATTTCCTTTTTAATCATACAGTTCGTATCAGTTATCTTCTGTGATAAATCTCAAAAATCAGATTACAGTTCTTCAAAACCAGGCTCAGGCTAATCGGCACGAAGTCAATCTCGGAAGCTTTTTTTCTTCTTTTTTTTCTAACAACCACCAGAGAGAGTACTACAAAGAATACTTATGCGCTCATGGCATAGCTATTGTATGAACTACTTTTCGCATGGATTCTGCGAGTATGAAGATAGAAAATTAGTAAACGTCATTCAAGGGTAGAATTGTATCAGAATAATTCATCGAATATAATGAGATATTACAAGCGTTTTGAGGTACTTCGCAGTTTGTGAGGCGTTCCTTGTTTTGAAGGGATTTACTTTTCCAAATTTTTTGTGTACTCAAACTTTACATGTAGTAGAAGTCAGCTCGCTCCATTAAGCAGTGTTGCAGAGTAAGCCTGCAGTGATCAGGACGCTGGTTCCCACGGAGGCAGAGGTAGCAACAGGACCGCATTACACGATGGCGACTGACAAGACTGGACAGGATAAAGCGAGCCCTGAGAACGGGCCTTACTCGACAGTAAAGATGCAGGGTACATTATTAAATATTAATGATTAAAGTCATCTTTTTAACACAACTGGTACTAGGAGGAGCCTATCAGTGCTTCACCACAATAATAACGCTATGCAATAAACCAGTATATTTAACAAAAAAATTAATATTGTTAACTTACCGAACATGTACGAACGGCTACGAAGCCTTACGATGTGAGCAAGAGATTTCTGCTACGAATCATACAATACGGTGATGGGACGTACTCGGAGACTGTTCATATGTGAGAAACGGCTATAGAATGTATTCAGATACTCTTCATTATTAATAATCAGCTTTACTATGCTTTCGGAACTTCATAGCTTTGTGAAAGAAAATGTTTTATAAGATTAAACTGTTACTGTTTTATGGTGTTTGCCAATAAATGCATCTTAATGGTATCCCGGAACTTATTTCATAGAAATTAGCTACCTGCATCACTAGCTGTAATCACAGGGCGCCTGCCTGCGTATTCTGTAGAATCCACTGCGCTACGAGATCTGCTTTTGGGAACAACGAGAGTTTCAAAGAGTACTGGTAGGAGTAAACACACTCGCCGATTCGCTGAGGTAATCCCAGAAAGGATCATCTTAACTAGAGCAGTCTCCAGTAGGAAGGCTCTATCAGTATACTTTATGTCACCTATACCACTTTCTACGGAATCACAACTGAGTTGAGACTCGTCTGGAGGTTCAAATACGCAAGGGGAGTTTGCACATAGCACCCCTATGTTGGGTTTAACCTTACATTAAAAAAAATTCTGTTGTGGATAGCGGTGCACATAGTATACGTTGCAAATGGCATGCTTTGTAGAATAATCTGTGTGATGGGGAGAGGATGCAATTGGAAATAAAGTACGTTAAAGGAAAGGAAGGAAGTGAACTGTGAAGGAAAAGTGACTCATATCTGTAGCTTGTGGGTTAAAATAGCGCAAATCGCAGAGTGCAATAAGCGTGTCCTAAAACTGCATAAGTTCCTAATAATCAGTGGCGGCTAGTGAGTATACATTCTAGGTGATCACAAATTTTTAGGTTCAGATAAATGTAAGAGTGTAAAATTAATAGCATCTGTTGTATAACAGTTGTGCTTATCAACAAGTTTGTACAGCTACAACCACTGCCAACAATAATTACAACGGTAGTAATAATATTGTTAATAATAATAATGAGGTACATAATTTATCTGACAAAAGAAAGAATTGTTTTTGTGGAATTTTGTTGTCTTGTACATAATTAAGTACTGTTTAGGGCAATAACGGAATGATGTGTAAGCTTTCACAGATCTCCATCTAGCATTTTTGTGTTAAGTGGGAGTTTCCATGCTTTCCCATTTTTTCGGACAAACGTACAAGATACCTAATAGATGTGTTTGTTCACGAATTTACTTCCAGGCTGAAATCAGATATACTTACGTTGCACCCACACACTAACTTGTGCTAACTGTACACCTTGTTAAATATTCGCTTGTAGTCACGCTTATTTGATTTCGTCACTCTCTCAATCAAAGGATCTGTTCCCGGAGGCCCTAGTTCCTCTGAAGCTAACTCAAAACACAAAGCTCCATTTGTGGAAATGATTAAACTCAAGTAGTAATGTCTACCAACATGGTCACTTGACTAGAATACAAATGAGGCTCTGAGATTCATAAGGGCCTAAGCTCACCACCCACGATCCACCATTTAAGCGAATATCAGAGAAACCAGTGATTCAGCTTTTTGTGAATTTTCATATCTACAATGTGGGCCTACAGCACAAACAAACCTTACTCACATAAAATCAACAGATCTCAGAAGCATGAATAAACGCTACAATCTCACAATCGACGCTTATGTGCTTTAGTCCTTTATGATTCTCAGTGCCTCAAATGCATTACTGTGTGATAAAATTGATAACTTAATATACTACAATTCATTCAGGAACCCACAAAATAGGTTTACTGTAATAACAACTTTAACATATACTGACGTCCGATCTCATTTTACTACAGTATATAGTGAGTGAATTAGAGTGTATGAGAAATGTGCTATCATCCAGCAGGATTTATGAAGAGCGAACGGATAGAGGTGTGCTGCAGTGTGCTACCGGCTGGTGGCACTGACGTAAACTTCTAGCTGAATGGTAAGGGCAAGCTGTGCTCATAGCGAACCGTGCACGTTGTTTATCAAATCCATATATATTTGGCCCGTAAGGCAATTACATCACGCGAGTTGATTATACGCGTAAGCTGTACGCACAACTGGAAGTGTGATCGCGACCCTGATGCCAAGCTTCATGGAGTCTACTGGAGCAGTAGCGTGGTAGATTTAAGTGCCGTACCTTCCAGATTGCCGCACTTACGTTATGTTTAACAGCATTCAAAGAAAAATCACCAATAAATCCTCAAGGTGTCGAAAGTTAGTGTGTTCATTTGCCCTTGTTGCCTAACACAGCAGCCACCCCTCCTAATAATGGAAAGTTAATATGTGTCCATGGATTACGAACATTTTGCCAGTGAAATGTAATAAATAATCATCATGGAGACATCATGATAAAAAAGAAATAAGACAGCGTCAGCAGACATGGAAGGCCAGCCACATACCTGGAGGAGCCATCGCTGCGCGCAGAGATGAGGAACACATGCTGTGGTCCGGCGTTCGATGCCCAGGCATGGCGTTAACACATTGTTCAATGGGCTACGTCATGTGGACATCACAGGACCTCACGTTACTCTTAACGTAAGTCATAGATCACATCAGCTATAATAGGATGCCTACAATAAATTTGTAATATTGGAGAGTATGATATTTATAAGTGGTAGAATAATGCAAGAAGTTGGAATTAGTAACTTACTAAGACATTGAAAGCTAATTATGGCTCAAGAAAATGGAAATTTTGATGAATTTATTAGTGATTTAAATTTCACCGTTGAGTCTAGTGAAAATACGGAAAACTGAATCTAATGCTGAATGAGGAGCAGATAATGGCCCAACGGGCAATGAGCGTGGAAGATAAGATTGCGGAGACCAATACTCTGGTGTCTATTAGTGAGAATGTAGCAGAAAGAAATGAAAATATGCATACTACACTAAATACTGCTGAAGCAGGTTGTCAGATTTTTAGTAAAGGGGAAGAAACTATTAAAAGTAAATGGGTAACCTGTTTCAAGGAACATGTGTACAAGATTTTATGATACTTGTGTAAGAAATGAATGAAAAAAATAACAAATCTTTTAGGGATGAATTTGCTTAAATTAAAGAAATCACTGAAGCAGCTAACAAATCTACTAAGAAAATCAGCCGTATATGACAAGACATGATAGAATGTACTAAGGAGACTAAAAATAAAATAGATACCACTAACAACACAATAAATGAATCAATAAATGAATTCGTTAGGAAACTAATCAATAATTTGATGAGATAAGGAAAACCATTTACGAAAATAGTAAAGAAGTTAATCATACGTTACACATATTTATTAGAGAGACTAAGAAGGAATTCAAAAAAGTAAATGAAAAAGTTGAAGAAATCGTGGATGAATGGGAGAGAGTAACCAATGAATTATCACACTGATATCACGGTAGTGGAAGCTGTAAATATATTAAAAGTCTCACTGACACTCTCAGAAATTTGGATAGTAATTTTGGCAAAGATATTGGGACACAAGATGCAGCATTCTCTGAATTGAATACTAAGATAGATGAAAATCAACGTACATTATCTAACAGAGTGGACTGAGTTCAAAATTTTGTAACTAATAAAACAGAATAAGTGTCTGATTAAGTATCTCGTATTGAGCAGGGCGTCTGTGATTTTACTATCAGTTGCACTGACTTCTTTGCTGAGTGAGTAGAGATGAAATTAGATTTTAAAAAATTACTGGACATTTTGTCAATGAAGAACACTATTTAAAGGTATCAGTTCCCATAAATTCGCTGCCATGGGAAATTACATCCAAAATCTTTTGTAAAACAATTTAACGGTACGTTACAGGAATACAGGGATGACACGAGGAAGATAGATTCTGTCACCGGTACTATCGGAAGGGGTGGTCTATCTGGGGGAATGGTAGTAGGAAAATCCTGCCAATCATACAAGGAATTCATTAGGAAGGCTATTGGTCAAATACTACAAAAAAAATGAACGAAACAGTATGTTTCAGGTGACGAACTTTTCAAGTAGTGGGTACCGATATTCCAATGATCGTTTCCAAAGGTATTGTGAAAGGAATTTATATCTCGCTATCACATTAAAAGTAGAAGACATTACTGTCGTGGTCCTGATTAAGCTACCGATAATTTTACAGGAAAACGTGAGTGGAGTAGCTAAAAGGAAGCTCTGGACCAATTTATGCGTTATCAGGGGAAGAGAGAACCAATAATGGTTGTAGATGTGTGAAATGGAGGTACAGAGAAAGTGAGAGCGAAGAGGATTGGAATGGGTATCATAATGTGACGAGAGAGAACGAAAGATGTAACAATGTGTTTAACAGGCAAGAAAGAGGACGTTGGAAGTTGGGAAGATCGAATGGTCATGGAAATAGACGTTATGAGGTACATGACTTGAGAACTGATAAGAGTAGCATAGATAGAGATGACACGAGAGATATTATTTATTTATTCATTTTTATTCACTTAATTATTTAACCGTATTAGGGCCATCGGGCTCCTCTTACATCGGACCATGGTTTGACACATATTATAGCTACCTTTTTTACATAATAGTTTCCTAAGAAATAATTATTTTAGTATGACAGATTGTATTAAAATGACTTGAGGGTCTGAAGTTACAACGTGAGTAAATAGTACTGACAATGAACTAATAAAAATAATAATGGCCATAGTTGTACTACTGCAGCTGCTGTCACTACTAGTGATAATAATAATATAATAATAACAATGAGATTTACAATAATAATGATAGTGGCAGATATAGAAACATTATAAGTGTACAAAACAGATGTTTTTTGATATAGTGAGTTCTGGGAAAAAGAAGTCTAAGGCGACTTTACCAGCTAAGAATACTGGGAAATGAGGAAGATCTGATTTAAAAGGAAGATGTACAACAGGAACAATGGTAATCCTTATTGTTGCTTACCTGTCTTCTGAAACTGGAGATGTTATACAGTTCTTTAATATATCTAATATAACGTGGTAGGTTATTCCAGAGTCAAGTTCGTGCTAGTAAAAAGGATTTCGAAAAAGTGGGTGAACGATGGAGTGAGACAGAAAGGATTTTGCTCTGATGGGACCGAGTGTTTCTAGCATGTTGTTCAGAGAAGAGCTTTATGTTTGTGAAAGATAAAAGGCACAATGTTCGTTGATAATACAACAGAGAAGGTAGAGAATATGGAAATCTTTGCGCTTTTCTGCGCGCAGCCAGGATGGCTGTGCATATGATGGTGATGTATGATCATGGAGTCGCACATAACAGACGTATCGAACGCAGGAAATCATAACCAGTTCCAGGCGTCATGAGCTTTCCTAAGAAAGGCCTTGCAGGATAACATTGTTGTAATCAATAACTGGAAGCATAAGTGTCTGTACAAATTTCTTTCTCAGGTCAAGAGGGGACTTTCAGCTATTATTACTCCTAGATTCTTTACTTAAAAAGAGAAGTTGTTGTTTGCCCCATTTAGTGTTAAATATGGTAGGGATTCCCCATATTTTAGGCTAATGAGCCTAGAACGAGCAACCAGCCCCGCTTGGGTTTGGGATGGGTTGTGTTTTAAACGTATCTTCTTGGCCCATTTTGATAGTGCACCCATGTCGGCAGCGAGATTCTCGAAAATTGTCTTCAGGTTTATTGGTTTTGCACTTAGATAAAATTGGAGATCATCAGTGAACATGTGGTACTTACAGTACGACAAAACTGATCGCATATCATGTACATACAATAAAAAGAGTATAGGAACCTGTACCAAATCCTAGTGGACGCATGATATTATCTGCCCCCAGTGTGACTTTATAATGTCGGACATGACACACTGCTGGCAAGACATCTGGCGTGAACGAAACTATGGCACTGCACACGGGGAGAAATTTAGATTGCTAAGTGAGGCAAGTAACATAACAAAATCGACAGTGTCAAAGGCTTTGCTGAAGTCTAACAATCACAAGTTGTCTCTTGCGCATCCATGGCCACATTTTGGTGAACTGTTACCTCCTTAACACTGATGTTGTGCTGCGATGTTAACGGAAACCTAATTGGTATTCGTCTAGAATGTAGTTTGTGGCTAGGTAGTTTATTAGCTGATGATGGACTACATATTCTAAGGCTTTGGATAGTGCAGGAAGAATGCAGACAGGTCGGTGTTTAGAGGGTGCTGTGGAAACGTCCTTTTGAGGTAGTGGTTTAACTAACCGCTGTTTCCAGTCTTCAGGAAAAACACTTGTCGTTAAGGAGTGGATAAAATAACTGTTATAGTGAGCAGTGATGTGTCAATAACGAGCTACATCATCTCCATTCTGATGCCATTACGTCCAGCAGCTGCTAATTGCGTACGCATCATAGTTTTCTTGACGATATTGCAAGTAAAATTCATTAAATTGAATTATTCGTGGCTAGTCGTTTACCTCCACGACAAAATCAATGAGTATTTGTTTCGTTTGGGGTACAGTACTGCTGTTGCAGGTAATGTGAGCTAGTGGTTGAGCTCTTCGGTTGGGACAATGGGATAAACTGTAGCTTATACTTCGCCTGCTGGTCTACTTCTGCTGTCGGTTAATGTATGGCCATGCCGGAGTTTTGCAGTCCTTACGACTTGACTGATTCTGTTCCGCTTCTGCTTGTAAGCGATATGATTCTGAGACGTTGCAGTTTATAAGTTTAATGTACAAAGTCTCAATGATTCATGAGTTGTTTTCGTTCTTCAGATAGCCAAGGTGCAGGTTTCCCTCTTAATTTTCCAGTCTTTAGGAGAACATGTTGTAAGTAGGCTGTTTAGGTTTTCTTATTGGTAACGCCGCCGCCACGTAGCGCTCTCTGTATGAAAATCACTGGCTGTGCTGTGTGCAGTCTGTGGCTAGTTTGCATTGTTGTCTGCCATTGTAGTGTTGGGCAGCTGGACGTGAACAGCGCGTAGCGTTGCGCAGTTGGAGGTGAGCCGCCAGCAGTGGTGGATGTGAGGAGAGAGATGGCGGAGTTTTGAAATTTGTAATACTGGATATTATGAACTGCTATGTATATTATGATGTTTCAACACTATTAAGGTAAATACATTGTTTGTTCTCTATCAAAATCTTTCATTTGCTAACTATGCCTATCAGTAGTAAGTGCCTTCCGTAGTTTGAATCTTTTATTTAGCTGGCAGTAGTGGCGCTCGCTGTATTGCAGTAGTTCGAGTGACGAAGATTTTTGGTGAGGTAAGTGATTTGTGAAAGGTGCAGGTTAATGTTAGTCAGGGCCATTCCTTTGTAGGGATTTCTGAAAGTCAGATTGCGTTGCGCTAAAAAATATTGTGTGTCAGTTTAAGCATAGTCTTGTATAATTTTTCAAAGGGGACGTTTCATAATGTGTTTCATATATGATGTGTTAGAATTAGTATACAGTGGTACGAATAAGTGGGTTACAGAGGGGTGCCGGAACTGTCGTTGTAGGAAAGCTGGACAGGAGCAGAAATGATTAGCAAACAAGTTAACACAGTAATTCACTTAACTTGTATTTCCCCAAGGATCATTAAAAATAATGCAACAAGGAATAGAGTACAGCTCTAAGTGACAATAAAGATGAGGCTTTCTGAGGGCCAAACAATGAAGTCCGAGCCGCGACTAGGCGGCATCTGCATAGCATCACATAGCGAAGTGGCTCCGAGTGCGAGTGAGTCATGTGGCTCCCGCCGACCGTCCGATATGATAGCGGCAGAGGCCGCTCGTAGTCCAGAGCTGCGAGAGGCAAGGCTCAGCGGGCATGCTCCATTGAGTTCGCCGGTTCAGACCGATATCGACATCTGACGGCAACTTGGAATTCTGTTGCCAACTCTGAGACACCGGTAGGATGGTATTGATTGATACGTGACACCACAATATAACTGAATAGGTTTTTCAGCAAACCCATGAAGTTTAGCAGGCCGTGGTGGCCGAGCGGTTCTAGGCGCTACAGTCTGGAACCGCGCGACCGCTACGGTCGCTGGTTCGAATCCTGCCTCGGGCATGGATGTGTGTGATGTCCTTAGGTTAGTTAGGTTTAAGTAGTTCTAAGTTCTAGGGGACTGATGACCTCAGAAGTTAAGTCCCATAGTGCTCAGAGCCATTTGAACCATGAAGTTTATCATTTGTGTCCGAGAAGGGAATAGAAGCTGTTTCTTGTACTTCAGCTGCAAGTTCAGATGAATTAAAGCATTTGAAGTCTCTGTCTGTAGTCAGTTGCTGTTTCTGTCTGGCACATTGTAGCAAGTACGTAATGAAAGTAATGTGGTGAGCAGACACGCCAGGTGTGGATATTTGAGAGGTACGAATTACTCCGTTTGGTTATTTCGTTGCAAATATATCAGCGAGAGTGTGACTGCTGCTCATATGATGGGTAGGATCAAGTTGATGAAGTGAAGTGCTAGAAAAAGTTGTTGGTGTCATCTGCTACAACTATATGCTCGTAATTCGATTCGAATCTTGAAAGAGCAGTTCCGGAGCAGCCAAACCCACCTGGTTTAGGGGGTTTGTTGTGGACGCATGTCAGGGTCTCTATGTTAAGGGACTTGACCTCTATGACAATAAATTTCACTTGTTTATCTTCATTATTGTTGGATATGTGTGGCCCAGCAGGCGCTAAATCAGGGCATTATCTACACCCCAACTCCACCCGCCGTAGGTTACATCCTACGTCGTGTCTTAGAAAGATGTAGTAGTCGAAATTTAGTGAACTTGTGGAAATAATCGATTTGAGGAGGAGAGTGCTTAAAGTCCCGTCGACAACGAGGTCATTAGAGACGGAGCACAAGCTCGAATTAGGGAAGGATTGGGAAGGAAATCGGCAGTGCCCTTTCAAAGGAACCATCCCGCATTTGCCTGAAACGATTTAGGGATATCACAGAAAACCTACATCAGGATGGCCTGAGACGAATTCAACCGTCGTCCTCCAGAATGCGAGTCCAGTGTGCTAACCACGGCTCCATCCCGCTCAGTTACTCGATTTGTGCCTGGCCTCTGAAAGAAGTATTACATGTATATCTATGTTTTGAAATATATGATAGAACTTGTCCGAGATGAGCTGGCAGAGACTGGACATTTGCATGTGCAGTATCAAGCTTAGTTCACTCGGGTGCAAAGCTTTTAAGGATTGTACTGCCGGATATTATGGGAAGAGTGTATAGCGAATCCCTCTGTGTTTGAAGGTGTGCAGGTTCTTGGAAGTGTGTCAGGTATCCCCACGAAAAAGGGAGGTTTTAAGGCCGAGACCAGCAGGCTCCGACAATAGTCATTAAACAGCCGACTGGTATCAGAGTTAGAAACTCGCTAAACAGAGCTAGAGTAATCTGTGCACAACAGTGTTGAAAGTAGGATGAATAGATAAATACCAAAATGTACTATAGGTGGTTTTAATGATGTGTAACAACAGTGATATTGTATTAATTGCTAAATAATACTGGAATTAAAACATTCTGAATAAGAGAACTATTAGAATAGTGAAATAACAAACTGTTATTGGTATTGAAAGTATGAAATAAATAGCAATAACAGGAAACTGTCTCAAGGAAAGTACTATGAACTAAATTGTTTCATTACAAAAGAAAGACGCAAAAATAAATACACGAACTAGAAGCAGCAACAACCGATCTGTTTCTAGCTACTAAAGCCCAGGCATTCGAGTTAATCTGTATTGCAGACTGACATTTCCCCAGTTTAGGTTCTCACCATTTTTATTCGTCCTCAGGTGTTTTAGCCCAAATCTCGAGATCACGTATTTCAAAATCTTTAGACTTCCATAGGTGAGGTCCACGCATATTGTCAGACCTGACTTAGCGAGCCTATTTTTCACATTGAAAAGTTAAGATCGTTTTCTGTATCACACAAACTTCAGTGTTTCAGGTCTAGGTTTTGAAAATCTCGCGTTCTTTTACCTCACCCTGTGACATCTGTCTATGCCATTCAGTGTCACCCGTAGGCCTAGTCTCTCTCGGGGAAGACTGATAACTAAATCGTATGTATACTTTCAGTTGTTCTCAGAAATCCTGGACCGTTTAAGATTATAGTGTCTCCGATATTTTCTTCAAATTTCGCAGTCAGCATTCTGTTCCAGCGATCACGCAATATCCCCAGTTTCTTTTAATTATTTGTTCCGAGCACAGACCTCACTCGCATTCGTCTCCATACTCTCCTCTAGTGATCATCACTTCTCTAGTGATAACATCAGTACAAGGTGCCTGAGTACGTCTTATGACTGTAGTGTGGCACTCACCTCAGCCCTCATGATTGTGACAACGTCGGGGATTCTGTGTGGTGTGGCTGCAGGTCGGACCTATAGCTGTCTCCACTCTGGTCGTTGGCGATGCTGTTCATTGTTCGACGGTCATCCATTTTAAATAAAATTCCAGGTTAGAGATGTTCAGAATATAATGTTAATACATAATTGAGAGGGAAAACTTCAGAGGATTACTTAAGGTGCCCAAACATGTGATTAAGTAGTAGGTGGACCAATACCAACAAGATGAGTAATAAAGAGAAATGTTTAACTACAGTAGATGTTGTGATCAGCGGTATTAAGGCAATTGTGGTCATTGACATGGGTAGCGAAGTGTGTGGCATTGCAGAGGAACTTTACGTGAAAATGTTAAGCCAAAGTGCGGTACAGTATTACACGTACAGAGTTAGGGCCATAGGTCCTGTTGGCGGAAAGAGTAAAGTGGTATAGGATCAAATTCTATTAGAAGTGAGAGTTCAGGGAATAATGTTGGAGGTTAATGCCACTATGGTACCAGATCATTGCATTGGCCTCATAATAGGAACTTATCTGTTTGTAGAATATGCAGTTGTTGTAGATTTCGAAAAAGGCAACATGACCATGCCCGTAAATGACACTGAAAGTGAGTTTTCATTTGGTAATTGTGTTGGTCCTACTGAAAATGCACTGAAGACATGGTAACAGAAGATGACCTGTGAGTGTTTTCAGTGGGCTGTGGATCATAATGAAATTACTGTACAGAGCGTAAGGAACAAGCAAAGCAAGGTAGGTGTAGAAATGACAGACAATGAGATAAGGCCAAAGATAGGTAAAATTACTGCACTAGTCCAAGACAGGAAAAGAGACTGGGAAGATCTGCTGAAAGAGTTTTTTCCAGCAAAACAGCATTAATGAGAGGAGAATCTTATGAGCTGAGACCCAACATGATACTACTATTACAAAAAAGCGATGCTATAGAGAAATAAATCCAAAGAATGATGAATTCACAGATTATAGAGAGGTCAAGGAATCAATACTGTAACCCTGTGGTGTATGTGACGAAAAAGAATAACTAAGTAAGGGTGACAATAGACACACAGGTATTAAATAAAGTAACTGAACGTCGGTGTGTCAGGCCGGAAATATTCGAAGAACAATTATGGAAATCTGAACGAGATAGCAAACTGACCAGTTTTGATTTGACGGCTGGCTACTGGCTGATTCAATTGTCAGATAAGTGCAGACTATACATGGCCGTTGTGTACAGAGACAGACAATACCAATTCAACGTACTGCCATTTAGACTAACTGTATCTATGGTGGCATTCATGTGAGTGCTGTGTTCGATACTATGGAAAGGGCTATTGGCTAACAATACTTTTATGTGCATCAGACCATGGTCACTGCCAGTGATTGCCAAGAGAAAAATATGAATTTGGAGGAGAACAGGAAGTTGTCTCTAGAGGCACTGATAGAGCAGCGGAACTATCGAAAGGCTAGACATGACGAGAAAGTTGTATCAAAGGGATTTGTAGTGGGGGACATGGTGCTAATCAAGCACCATGGGAAATCATTGAAAATTGATGCTGAGATAAAGACTTTTACGAAATTTGTGAAGGTCCATTGTATTAAGCAGAGTACTCAATCCAAATGTAGTAGAGGTATCACTTTCTCAAGCCCAGTCAGTAAAAGGCATAAATACCACATCTGATATTTGCATATGAACCACAGTAACTACGGAAAGCTGTTTGTCTGTGACTGCTACGTATAGCATTTATGGGAATAAAAATCTCTTTTGTAAGCAAATTGAGGTTAATTGAAAGAGTTAAATATCATGAAAAATTGTGTGTATGTACTAGAAATTTCTCACAAACAAAGGAAGAGACTCATTAAGTAACTATTTGGAAGACTGAAAAAAGATTTTTGTGCGATTTTGGGAATGGGAAAACAAGAAATCACTTCCATTATATTGTACCCAAAAATGTTTCTTTGTTACATATACATGTCATATAATGTTTGATATCTTGAAACACAGTAAATACGAATCCATAGCAACGAAATGACTAGAGCTGGAAGCAGCCCCCCTCAATAATGAAACAGGTGCAGTCAGAAACAATGTAAAGATGGCAGCCAATAAAGATACACAACTCTAACACCACACAAAGATCAGTAAATTAGATCAGCTAGTGTAACGTGGTGTAAAGAGAAACTAATATTTGAGTGTTTTGTGCCATGAAAGAATCGTAAATGATCGTTAAAAGTAAGATGGTGGACGGAGAAGTGAAGTTATAAAGTAGAAAGAGAATAAATGTTCCGTGTGTAGTGTGTTGAGTATTTTGAAGGCATGTGTTTTTGAGTTTCTGTTTATATTGTGATGAAATGTTTAAAATTGCTCCAATGGATTTTGATTGGATGGTAACCAAACCACAAAAAATATGAGAAAAGTTTAATTGAAATAAATTAATGTAGTGAAAGACCATCTTACTGATGATGATGATCGAAGAATTCTATTTAAAGATAACGTTTCCGAATCTCGTATTTCTTGTTGGGGAAGCTGAATTTAAAATATGTAGATTATCTATATTACTTTGTAGCAATTGTTTAACCGTGTTTAAAAAAATAATGGGTATATACATTACATCATGGGAAATTAAATGAGAATATTGTGTAGAGCTTAAGAAATTGAAAATAATGTGCTTTAGATATATGTGTAAAATTGTAAATTCATTTGATTTGGTGTATTTTCAAGAAGGTCGTGTAAAAAAAAGAATAAAATATTTCTGTTTAGAATATCTGTTTTAAAATTTTAAAAAAGAAAATTAATTTTACTGCACAGGAAAGAAATAAACACCAGAAAGTACAGGCTACTCATACAAGTCACTTATCGTGACTTTATCATTTCCTAAATTGGAATTTTGTTACAAAAAACCTAATTTGGAAAAGAAAACACCGAAGTGGATCTTTGAGCTGTCTCTTTTTTGTGGGATACTTATTTTTACAAATTTTATGTTTATTGAAACTCGGCACATAGCCAAAGTCAGTTTACTGCAAACTGTTTCAGAGTAAGCCGGCAAGGAGCAGGCAGCCGGTTCCCATGGAAGCAGAGATACAACTGGATCACGTGGCCCGATGATGAATCATGAGAATGGAGAGGGGAACGTGAGCGTTGAGAACGGATGTTACTGGACAGTAAAGATATTGGGAAACCACTTGTTTTCTGTCATAAAATGCCGATGTTATTTAATGAAATATTAATGACTGGCTGGGGTACCCGGCTTCTCTTAGGTAGCTGATATGAGACCGCGTGGTAGTTGGAAAAAAAGGATAACGTTTGAAGTATATGAGGTAAAATAATTATTGAAAATATTTTCTAACTATTTACAATACTTGTTAAAGTATAAGAGGTAAAAATTTCTTATTGTAAACATATTATAACTACTTACGATAGTTGTTTATAAACAACATTTATCATTTTATTATACGGGGCATATATGCAGGAATTTTTCGAATTTCTTACTCCAGAGCAGTCTAAGTATAGTTGTCCGTGAGAGAAGCAGGAATCTTTGTGGCTGATGCCGCAATATTTTAAAGTTTGTTCTTGCGCTCTTTTAATTGTAAAACTATAACCTAATTTCATTGGAAATTGAAGTCTTTTAAATTGGAATGGCAGTTGAGTAGACATAAATGTGTGTACTTTGTACTTTGCAGTTATAAGTTCGGTTTCGATGATGATGTTCGATAGCTTTTTATCGATCATCCTCTTTCCATTACACAGTTTTGGTGAGTTGAGATTTTTGTGTAGTATGATCAGAGAGACAATTTTATGTCGAAGGAAGTGTATCGGCATTTCTGGTACCCGCAAAGAGAGATCACTGTTGAGTTTAATGGGGCCAGTCGTCTCGTGAGTAGGTTCTGTGTCTTCACCAATTTTTGAGAGTTGTTGAGCAAAAGGTGCTGTTGTTTCATCTTTCGACGGTTAAACTCCGATAATTTTTATTAGTCACAATATTTATGTGTGTGGCCAGAGACGTGATTTCTTTAAGCATGCATTGATCTCGTCTGCTGGGGACCTCGTCTGACTTGGTGGTAACTGTAAGTGTTTGCCGAAAATCTCCTGAGAGTATGAATAAAGCTCCTCCCATCAGTATAGACTTTCCTCGCAAGTTTCGTAATGTTCTGTCCATGGAGTCGAGTGTTTTTTTTATGCGCTATTGTGCATTCGACCCTGCAGATAATTTTAGCTTACTTTAGTTCACCCCGCACATACGCTCTTCAGATTTTTACATACCGGAAATTGTTCTTCGGCTATATTCAACGGCAGTTGTAGGGTGGAATGGGTTGTTCGTCCTCCTTCCACAAGTGAAGGTGCAATGCCGGATGAAACCAGTGCAAGTGCGATATGTTGTTTAGTACGTATTTCGGCCTGCAATTGATATATTAGATTTTTCCCAATGCCGCCCGATATGACCAAGTAAATAATTTCGCCAGTGTTGTTATCGATCCGGTCCATGATAACGTTATAAATTTCCTTTTGATTGTCGTCGTCGAGTGGTTTTTTGTGAGCAAGGATTGAAGCAGTTCGTTGACGTTGCAGCTTTTCTCCTTAGTGATTTCAAAGTTTAGCACACTGATAACATTTTTTCGTGGCGCTTGCATTCCACGTTGTACTAAGGTCTGGTTGTTTGGCAATAAACTTTCATCTTCTAGACGAACCAGTGCTTGATTGCAGATATCGTCGCTGAATTCGATGTCAGTTCAGGATGGTGCTTCCAGTGGTGGTAATCGAATTTTTCGATTAGTGCAACAAAATGGTTCAAATGGCTCTGAGCACTGTGGGACTTAACATCTGAGGTCATCAGTCCACTAGAACTTAGAACTACTTAAACCTAACTAACCTAAGTACATCGCACACATCCATGCCCGAGGCAGGTTTCGAACCTGCCTCCATAGCAGTCACGCGGTTCCGGACTGAAGCGCCTAGAACCGCTCGGCCACCTCGGCCGGCGATTCGTGCATCAGAATCCCGTTGTATCACCACTAACGTTTTTCGCGTTGCAAAATTGTTAGATGTTACCCATTTTTCCGATTGTTGTATTCTTTCGTCGCGTCGCGATGGAATGCTTCATTTGGTAGATTGTAGTGTTTACTTGTCCTAGTCCGCGCTTCTCGAAGGGTGATATTTTCATGCCTGATTTATTTCCCAGTCTTTTGTTATAAGATTGGGACGCAATTCTTGATCATTCAGTCCTTTCGTTTTGCTGTTCTTTGGTTTCTCTGATTCTCACGGTGCTCATTCTCGTTCGTTGGGAACTTAAACGTGCTTCACGCTCTTCGTCTGTTTCATTTTTTCGCTGTTCATTTTTGTTTTCTCCATTTTGGCTCAGAACTGGCAAGATCTTCTCATCTTTCATGTTTGTGCATTGTGTAAAATACAAATCAAATCAACTTTTTATTAACTTTAAGTAAACTTTAAACCCTTTTCGCACTTTATTTTTTATTTATATTCACTCACCATACCGCTTTGACTACTCACACTTCACTGTCTAACTGCACTACTTTTTCGGTTGCCCACTTCATCACTGATAAGAAACTGACGTTCAAACCGACGACGGGTGTTGCTTTATATACTCCTATCAATGGATAGCTCCACCAATGGAGAATTAAAGAATGCATTAAAGAGGCTTCGAATGGTCCACAACATTCTAGAACATTCCATAACATTTGTAGAGTGTTCTGAAATGTTTCACAATGGTCTGGGATGTTCCGGGATGTTCCCAAAGTTTCTGCAATTTTTCCGAATGTTCCAGACTATTCCGGGACATTCCAGAACATCCATCATCACTGCGGAGTATTCCGGAACATTCTGTACTGTTGCTGAATGCTCTCGAATACTCTCGAATGTTCTAAAATTTTCCCGAATACTCACACTTGTTCTAGAAATTTCTAGAGGGTGAAACTTCGCAGTCCTAATATCTTCAAAAGCACGCCCTTCAGGTAAAAACTGGAACCATCTTCATGGATGGGGGATAGAGGGCTACCACACCATATACTCTCATGATCGTACCGGGAATCATTTCTGAGTTTTAGCGGCACGTACGATGTTCGCTTACTTTTATAATACATATTGATTAAATGCATCTTTTGATATAACTGGTATTATTAGGCGCCGAGGGGCTATCAAGGCTTCACCAAAATAATAACGCTATACATTTAACTAGTATATTCAATAAGCAAATGAATACAGTTAATTTACTGGAGTTGTACGAATGGCTACGAAGTGTTACGATGTGAGGAAGAGATTTCAGCTGCGCATCAAACTCGCTAGTCGGTGACAGGACATATCTGAGCCTGTTCATATCTGAGAGTCGACTATAGAATGTATTCAGATACTGGTCATTTGTAATATTACAAACGAACAGTATCTGAACACGTTCTATAGCCGACTCTCAGATATGAACAGGCTCAGATATTTCTATCGCCGCTTAGCGAGTTTGGTGCGCAGCTGAAATCTCTTATCAGTTACTATTTTATGTTATTTGCAAATAAAAGCGTCGTTATGGTATCCCCAAATTTATTTCGTAGAAACTAGCTACATGCACCAGCACCTCAAATCACAGGCCACCAGCCTGTATCTTCTGAGGAATCCAGTGACCTGGCACATTTGCTTTTGGGCACATCTTCTACGAGAGCTTCACAAAGTACTGGTAGCGCTGTCTCCAGTGGGAAGGCTTCACCAATATTCTGTACGTCAACTATACCACTTTCTAAGGAATCTCGACTGAAGTGAGAAATCTGCATGGAGGTTGGATCCGCGAGGAGAGTTTGCAAGTTATATTCCTCTAGCTTTGAAAAGGCTAGTTAATCCAACACAAGTAAGCAGTACTTGAAGAGCATTAAGATCTGCATGAAATTGAATGCTTTGACTTCTGATGTTATTCCATTGTGATTGATAGAACATACACTCCTGGAAATGGAAATAAGAACACATTGACACCGGTGTGTCAGACCCACCATACTTGCTCCGGACACTGCGAGAGGGCTGTACAAGCAATGATCACACGCACGGCACAGCGGACACACACGGGAACCGCGGTGTTGGCCGTCGAATGGCGCTAGCTGCGCAGCATTTGTGCACCGCCGCCGTTAGTGTCAGCCAGTTTGCCGTGGCATACGGAGCTCCATCGCAGTATTTAACACTGGTAGCATGCCGCGACAGCGTGGACGTGAACCGTATGTGCAGTTGACGGACTTTGAGCGAGGGCGTATAGTGGGCATGCGGGAGGCCGGGTGGACGTACCGCCGAATTGCTCAACACGTGGGGCGTGAGGTCTCCACAGTACATCGATGTTGTCGCCAGTGGTCGGCGGAAGGTGCACGTGCCCGTCGACCTGGGATCGGACCGCAGCGACGCACGGATGTACGCCAAGCCCGCAGGATCCTACGCAATGCCGTAGGGGACCGCACCGCCACTTCCCAGCAAATTAGGGACACTGTTGCTCCTGGGGTATCGGCGAGGACCATTCGCAACCGTCTCCATGAAGCTGGGCTACGGTCCCGCACACCGTTAGGCCGTCTTCCGCTCACGCCCCAACATCGTGCAGCCCGCCTCCAGTGGTGTCGCGACAGGCGTGAATGGAGGGACGAATGGAGACGTGTCGTCTTCAGCGATGAGAGTCGCTTCTGCCTTGGTGCCAATGACGGTCGTATGCGTGTTTGGCGCCGTGCAGGTGAGCGCCACAATCAGGACTGCATACGACCGAGGCACACAGGGCCTACACCCGGCATCATGGTGTGGGGAGCGATCTCCTACACTGGCCGTACACCACTGGTGATCGTCGAGGGGACACTGAATAGTGCACGGTACATCCAAACCGTCATCGAACCCATCGTTCTACCATTCCTAGACCGGCAAGGGAACTTGCTGTTCCAACAGGACAATGCACGTCCGCATGTATCCCGTGCCACCCAACGTGCTCTAGAAGGTGTAAGTCAACTACCCTGGCCAGCAAGATCTCCGGATCTGTCCCCCCATTGAGCATGTTTGGGACTGGATGAAGCGTCGTCTCACGCGGTCTGCACGTCCAGCACGAACGCTGGTCCAACTGAGGCGCCAGGTGGAAATGGCATGGCAAGCCGTTCCACAGGACTACATCCAGCATCTCTACGATCGTCTCCATGGGAGAATAGCAGCCTGCATTGCTGCGAAAGGTGGATATACACTGTACTAGTGCCGACATTGTGCATTCTCTGTTGCCTGTGTCTATGTGCCTGTGGTTCTGTCAGTGTGATCATGTGATGTATCTGACCCCAGGAATGTGTCAATAAAGTTTCCCCTTCCTGGGACAAGGAATTCACGGTGTTCTTATTTCAATTTCCAGGAGTGTATTTCCTGCCATCCAGTCGGAGACGTGATTCCATTGTCCTACACTGTATGAAAGTCATTTAGCTCTTGCAATCCTTGACGCCAGAGGCGATGATCTTAACCATCCTGCCTGACTGAGCTTCATCCTGTCTAGCTACATCGGGTTAGTGCGGGTAGGTAGGGTGATGACTTATTGTGAAGAAGAATAGATATACGGAATTCCTACATGTTTCTGAACATTTATCTAACGTTGGGTTGTGAATCCTAGAATCGAAACAGGACGAGTTGTTATTTTATTCACTAAATATTAACAGAATTGCGAGACTATTGCTGGAATTAGCAATGCAGTCAAGGATAGAACCAGATCTCATTCTGCCAAAAAGATATGGAGCGTGCCGTCCACCTTCAATGGCTTATATTGCTTTTTTTAGCATTCGTAACGACGTGTAAGGTGCGGCAGGTTACGAAAGCTATGTCTGCATGGTAAGGCGTACGGCATTAAGGCACATGTTTGAAGAAAACTCCTCACTACGGTGTACGCTAAGCATTACAAATGCACTCGAACTGATGAAGCAATTTTCAATGCTACACAATTTTGATATAAATCTTATAAGCAACCAAAGATGGAAAGTACGCCTGAAATCGATTTGGAAAAATAAAACCATCATTAAATAGTTATGAGTTGATGTCTTTACACCATCAGTTAACAAATTGTTGTCACGAACACATGCCTAACAATGCGACGAATTTATACCGACAAGGGGACCTTCAGGCCTGTTAATCATGGATATTTTTGAATGTTTGGTATGTCGCAGATGAACCTGTCCTCAGTACCTGTCTAGCTGATTTAAATGTGATGGTCCCCAGTTTCCGAAAAATTGATGTTGAAATTTTATGCTTACTTTCTACATACGTAACGTTAATCAGGTACAGACCAAGCGAGCGTAGCGGGGTGGCTAACGTTCACTGCCACTAGGCTGGTCATGTGGATTCAATAATTCATTCCTTTTCCTTAATGTCATCGTACCGCATGTCATTAAATAGTATCTGTCATGCAAAATGACTCACAAATAGTCATTTTCACCGTAGTAAGTTCATTAATAATTGGATCATTACACCACAATTTCTTCAAATGTGTATTCTGGTTGTACTTCGAAGGTGAGTTACCAATACTTTGGACAGTTCCTAAAAGTTCGCAACAATGCAAGAAGTATTAGCATCTGTGGATAAGATTCAAGAAACGGGTAAAGTACTCTTCCCTAATTTTGATCCTCATTTTATAATTAATACCGACGGAAACAGTTGCCATTACCAGTCAACGTATAACTGATGCCATGCAGAACCAGAAGCGAAAATCGATTTGAACAAGATTGGTCATTCCCTCACAGCACAGTGTACCGTAACTGCGTCAGGAAGGATATTCCATTATGTTTTATTATGCAATAACCATCCGGGAAATTTAGTGGGCTTGTTCACAAAAGAGCTGACTAGTTAATTACAAAACAAAAAAATGGAATTCTGACCTGGAAGAAATCAGCAAATTTCGTGAAAGAGCTGTACGAAAGAGTTTTTAAAATCTGTCACTCATCCGTACTTGGAGAAGAAAAATTTCTTTTCCTTATTGATTCGGGGTAGGTCACACTCATCAGACACATTACGATCAAATCTTGCAACGGCGCCGTAAAAGTTAATCCACCAGTTTGCCATACCTGCCATGTTTATTTTTACAGGGGGTTAAAATGTCCATAAAAAAGTTCAAAATGTTCTCTACTTGCTAAAGACTGATAGAGGAATCGCTTCCAAGAACTAGGGATCAATTTAGTGCATATGAATTTACATTAACGTTCAAAGATGAGTGGTTCGTGTTGAAGTTGATCGAAGAAATAACAGTCCAGTTTTAAGGATGTAAGCGAACTGTGTTTTTCCCGTATCCCTTATCAAAAATTCGTGTGTCTGCAAGGCAGGCGCTCATATTAACTGTGCGTGGTGCTCGACGAATTTTTGTTTCTGTTGCTTCTACGACAAATATCATCTGGAATTCTGTTCTAGTATAGCAAGCGATAGCGAGAAGAACGAATCTGTAATCTTCTCTGTAACAAATGGAATACATATCTGAAGAAAGCTGAAATGATTGATTTATTAATGAGATTACTACATCGAAAATGACAATGTTTGAATAACTTTGTGTGACATACACCATAACGTTAGTAGATAAGTTCTTAGTGTTTTTCCTTAAGTTTATGAACATATCAGATACGCATAACAGAGACTTTAGTCATCAATAAGATATTCTCCTCGACCATTTGCAACTGTCTACCAACGCTGCGGTAACTTTTCGATTTCGCAACTGTAGAATTCACGTGCTTTTGAGGTGAAGAACTTCTCGAGCCATATTCGGAGTGAATTTTCTTCCGGAAAGGAAGTTCCATGAAGTTTCTCAGAGACAGAGCGGAAAAGGTGAAAATCTGAAGGCGCAAGATCAGACAAATAAGGTGGGTGTGGAATGACTTCCCAACCCAACTCCTGTATTGTGTTTTTTGACAGTCTAGCAGAATGCGGGCGGGCGTTGCCGTGATGTAGCATCACATCACTCAGTGTTCCTGATCGTTGTTCAGTGTATGTCAGAACCGATGATTACACCTCGGGGAAGTAATTCGTAATACACCAAAACGTCGCTGTTATGTCAGGTGCGTAAAATTACCTTTAGTGAATATGTGCAGGTCTTTATAGGGGGCGATACCACTTTTCTTGTGCTTAGCCATTCCTTCCATTTCCTTATCTTAACATAAAGATACCATACCTCGGCACCAGTAACGATACAATATAGAATTAGGCGGTGCTGCTGACGAGCCAATTCAAAATGGTTCAAATGGCTCTGAGCACTATGGGACTTAACTTCTAAGGTCATCAGTCCCCTAGAACTTAGAACTACTTAAGCCTAACTAACCTAAGGACATCACACACATCCATGCCCGAGGCAGGATTCGAACCTGCGACCGTAGCGGTCACGCACGAGCCAATTGATGACGAACAAGCAGAGATGCACACATGGCCAACCGCTGATTTTGTGGTTTAGGCTTAGAGCATGTGGTATCCATACACCCGATTTTTGAGCCTTCCTATTTGCGTGTGAATGTCGTACGATGGTGGAACGATCACAGTTCATCACATATCCTAGGTATCGAGTACTCTGATGTAGGTCATTGTTGATTAATGCGTTTAAACGATCTTCATCAATCCCTGAACATGTAGAGTCATTAATGTCAAAACGATAGTCCCTAAAGCGAGAAAACCGTTTTCTTGCCATGCTCTGCCCAGTGGCACTATCCTCAAACACGGGGCAACTGTTTCTGGCTGCTTCCTCTGATATCATACCTATGTTGAACTCAAACAGCAGAATTTGTCGGAAATGTTCGGATTTCTCGACTTGGCACACCATTTCGTAGCGTCCACAGCTCCACTCACTATTTCCAAATCACAAAACGACAATATGTAAACTCAATTAGCAACAGTGAACTACAAACAAGCAATGGCTATCGATAGTTAAACGCATAGCAACCGGAATACCAACATGCAAGACAAAGACACTATGAACTTATTCACAAACCTAATATGTAATGATATTCTGTACGACGAAACTGAAAGAAAATACACTCCTGGAAATGGAAAAAAGAACACATTGACACCGGTGTATCAGACCCACCATACTTGTTCCTGACACTGCGAGAGGGCTGTACAAGCAATGATCACACGCACGGCACAGCGGACACACCAGGAATCGCGGTGTTGGCCGTCGAATGGCGCTAGCTGCGCAGCATTTGTGCACCGCCGCCGTCAGTGTCAGCCAGTTTGCCGTGGCATACGGAGCTCCATCGCAGTCTTTAACACTGGTAGCATGCCGCGACAGCGTGGACGTGAACCGTATGTGCAGTTGACGGACTTTGAGCGAGGGCGTATAGTGGGCATGCGGGAGGCCGGGTGGACGTACCGCCGAATTGCTCAACACGTGGGGCGTGAGGTCTCCACAGTACATCGATGTTGTCGCCAGTGGTCGGCGGAAGGTGCACGTGCCCGTCGACCTGGGACCGGACCGCAGCGACGCACGGATGCACGCCAAGACCGTAGGATCCTACGCAGTGCCGTAGGGCACCGCACCGCCACTTCCCAGCAAATTAGGGACACTGTTGCTCCTGGGGTATCGGCGAGGACCATTTGCAACCGTCTCCATGAAGCTGGGCTACGGTCCCACACACCGTTAGGCCGTCTTCCGCTCACGCCCCAACATCGTGCAGCCCGCCTCCAGTGGTGTCGCGACAGGCGTGAATGGAGGGACGAATGGAGACGTGTCGTCTTCAGCGATGAGAGTCGCTTCTGCCTTGGTGCCAATGATGGTCGTATGCGTGTTTGGCGCCGTGCAGGTGAGCGCCACAATCAGGACTGCATACGACCGAGGCACACAGGGCCAACACCCGGCTTCATGGTGTGGGGAGCGATCTCCTACACTGGCCGTACACCACTGGTGATCGTCGAGGGGACACTGAATAGTGCACGGTACATCCAAACCGTCATCGAACCCATCGTTCTACCATTCCTAGACCGGCAAGGGAACTTGCTGTTCCAACAGGACAATGCACGTCCGCATGTATCCCGTGCCACCCAACGTGCTCTAGAAGGTGTAAGTCAACTACCCTGGCCAGCAAGATCTCCGGATCTGTTCCGCATTGAGCATGTTTGGGACTGGATGAAGCGTCGTCTCACGCGGTCTGCACGTCCAGCACGAACGCTGGTCCAACTGAGGCGCCAGGTGGAAATGGCATGGCAAGCCGTTCCACAGGACTACATCCAGCATCTCTACGATCGTCTCCATGGGAGAATAGCAGCCTGCATTGCTGCGAAAGGTGGATATACACTGTGCTAGTGCCGACATTGTGCATTCTCTGTTGCCTGTGTCTATGTGCCTGTGGTTCTGTCAGTGTGATCATGTGATGTATCTGACCCCAGGAATGTGTCAATAAAGTTTCCCCTTCCTGGGACAAGGAATTCACGGTGTTCTTATTTCAATTTCCAGGAGTGTACATGACTGAGATTTCAAGCCGTAGTGCCAGCATGATGGCTGCGCTAGGCTCACTTGGTCGAAACAAACTAAAGTTAGGGTATAAGCTTTACGTATAAAAATTTCAACATCACTTTTCTCGAGAACCATGAGCTGTCGCATGAAAAGCCGTTAACCAGATACTCTGGGCAGGTCCCCCAGCAACACACCTATGACTCATTAGAATTTGGTCTGAAGGTTGCCATGTGAGCTGCATGATACAATGTTCTATGTTGTACGGTGGCCGTACCATACGATATGCTGAAAGTCCCCGCCGTACATACATTGTTACTACTCAGCATGGACTGCTGAAGCTCTCAGTGATACCTTGATCTAATTTAACAGGTGCGCACGTGTTCTAAGTACGTTCCTCTGAGTTGCTTGTATCATTAACACGAATAGTGTAAACCATATTTTACACAGTCCTTACAGCCCACACTGTAACGGCTTAAGCGTACGACAATAACTATGTCAAACCGTTTTTTTTCTGAGGCCCTATCTGCTGTCTTGCGAAAGTACAGTCGAATGACTGGCGAACATCCATACTATAGTGTGTCGGGGGCAGTTATTGGATATCAATCTCCACATTAATGTAAAAAAAGTTGTGAAGTTTATACACTACTGGCCATTAAAATTGCTATACCACGAAGATGACGTGCTACAGACGCGAAATTCGACCGAGAGGAAGAAGATGCTATGATATGCAACTGATTAGCTTTTCAGAGCATTCACACAAGGCTGGCGCCGGTGGTGACACCCACCACGTGCTGACATGAGAAAAGTTTCCATCCGATTTCTCATACACAAACAGCAGTTGACCGGCGTTGCCTGGTGAAACGTTGTTGTGATGCCTCGTATAAGGAGGAGAAATGCGTACCATCACTTTTCCGACTTTGATTAAAGTCGGATTGTTGCCTATCGCGATTGCGGTTTATCGTATCGCGACATTGCTGTTCTCGTTGGTCGAGATCCAATGACTGTTAGCAGAATATGGAATCGGTGGTCTAACGTTAGAAACTGTCAGGTGAGAGTATTAAAATTGTCGGAAACAACCTATATACGTTCAGACATTGAATGCTGGTCAGTGTGCAAAAATTCTGCTAGGTATCTGTAACCAATTTTTAACTCAGAATATGCTTTAATCTTTTGAATGAAGGTTTTTCGGATCTCATTGTCTCATTAAAAAAGTACCTTCTATTAAATAAAATAACAAGGGGGCTGTTTAAATTAAAACGAACAAGCTTAGGCTATTCATTTTCATGAAATATCGTTACAGTGTTACTGGATTGATACTTAAGAGGCAATGTACTAAAATCTTTACGCTAAGGACTCTTAATATAGAGTAAGAAAATAATTAAAATGTAGGAGAAATGATGTTGAATATGTGGAGAGAGCAACTCTGAGGCTCCTGAAGGGAAACGAGCGTAAAGATAAGAACGAGGCCGTGAAGATAAATTGAAGGATGAAGGCGGAAGGGAGTGATTCAAAGGATGATTTAATTTTTTTCTTTTTTATGCTGTGAAAGAGAATACGGAAGCTGCAAGGGTGCGTAGCTGTGGGGAGAAATGACAAGGGGAAACGCATGATGGATTTTTACAGAGGGTGGGATAGAACAGGGACCACGGAGATAACAAATGGCTTATTAAAGAAAAAGAAAAGCAATACGGTGGAGGAATGGTAACTTGAAGACGGCAGCAGACAGTTGGGGTGCAGGAGATGGGCGCAGACAAAAAATATGGTTGCTTTTTTAAGGGAAGATAAATTTCCTTCCCTCTAAGTGTAACACACACGTGTCTGTGTGAAAGGCACGGCGACATAGAGTTAATTCAGACAGACATACCAACAGTTCGACACAGAACGATCAATAAAAAATTTGTGTACCACGGGCACGTCGTCGGTGGTGAGATATGTTTCTTTCAAACTAGGGTTGGAACTTTAATAGTGGCACCTATTTATTTACAGCTCGCACAAGATAGATACGTGTTTCAAAATTTTACTGACCTTCAAAATACTCACCAGCATTGTGTATAACCCGTTGTCAGCGCTAACCATTGTGCCAGAGTTAAGGAAGTTGTAGAGTGTATATATAATTTCACAATAAATGTTCAAAAATATCTCCATCTAGTTCAATACGTTTATCTGCAGGTGTGGAACAGATTTTGTTGCCTGTTTCAATTTCACAGGGTTGTTCTTAATTTCGTCTATTGCATTCATAATGCGAGCAGGTAACACCTCACGTGTATTGAATTTATCCTCATAAACTAGAAACGATTGAAACAACTCGGTAACGGTTGCCAATAATGACATAAATGTTTGTACATTCTTAATGGAAAATAAGCAATGTATTATAATCTTGCTTCTCTGGATGTTTTTGATAACTACTGCAGATACACGTCTGGGGCATGTTTTATTAGATTCACCAGACCAATAGCTACAAAATAAATGTAAATCATGCTTTACTTTAACCTCGTACAATTTTGCGATGGCTTCATCTTAGCGAAGTTGCTAAATTTCAGGAAAATCCTTTATTAGCCGTAACTCCGTAACTAAACATTTGCGGACCTCTGTTTATGCGAATTTTTTTCTTCAGTTTTGCCTGTACAATAACACATTAAAATTTCGGCATATCTCGTGAATCACTCTGTATATATATATATACCACATCGGTAAGACTTAAGAAACAACAAATTAAACTTAAAGGTTACAATGACATATAAGTAAAACGTAATAAACCTTAATAAACTGGCTATAATTACCTTAAGTGTTAGTATTACAACGAATTATGCGTTTTGAGCATTTATCTAGCAATTAATGTGAAATGTTTCATGATGATTATGGACTAAGGGAGCAGATATTGTCAGGACCCCATCACTAGGCACTGCACGCAATGCACTTACCATATAAACACCCTTAGATCTGCCGTTTGTACCCTAACAATGTGCCTACCTTTCAATTACATTCTTTTCGCTCTCCCATTTGTCAACCTAGGTTGCATAAAGAAGGCAATACATGAAAAACTGTGTAAGCATCTCACCGTAACAAAGGAGGAGTTAGGCTTAGGAACAGAATGGAAGGTTAGTATGATCGGCGACATTCCTTCGACAGAGATTTTTCCGGTATACTGTATTATATTAAGAAACTATACTGTAAAATTTTATTATTCGTTTTCTCCACACTTGTGTATGTAAATGCTGTTTCTATGTGTGGTATGTATTGTTTAAATTGATTTATTAATACCTTTTGAAATACATCGCACTTAATTATCACTCTGATGTTACTGATTTCCTGTTTTTAGCTTTTTGTTCATTCTTCCTCGTAAAAGTAAATTAAGTCTGGTTGTGGCTCCACGACTACCTGTCATTCCACGCATTACAGCTCTTAGCTTAATAATTACTTATTAATAACGTGATACAGGTGTTATATTTTCTAAATGAATTGATAGACATCATTACGTGTTGCATCTAGAATCACCAACACTTTAAACAGATCTCTGCAGTAAGCCAATTTATTGATTTATCTATTACTCATATGATGATTTTCAGCCATTTGCTAATTGAGTCCATATTTTGTATATATGATCCCCATCCGATCAAAAAAAATACTAGTATTTTAGAAGATGCTTTGCATACCTATAAAAGTTTAGATCCAACTCTCGATGGGAACAGACGGAAGTATATAACTCATAATAAGAGATTTAGCTGGTACTGTGCTGTTAGTGTTCTAATTCTAACGACCGTGCTGGAGTAATTGACGTTACCCACTAACTGATTCAAATGATCTGCAGCAGTATAAAATGGGCAGAAAGTGATTAGCGACTATAAACACGATTAACAGCTAATTCCTTGCCTCTTGACCTTTCTGTTAACTCAAACTGACGCTTAGCGTCACGCACGGTTACGGAGAATTCTTTCAGAAAAAGCGCTGTAGAAATGTGACAGGCGAAAGGCAAACAGCAGAGCTGTCTCCGCGTAGCAAGAACATAAACATTGTCGTAAATGTTACTTAGTGACAAGCGTGCAGCACTATCAACAGAATCGCAATGCAATTTGTGTGGCGTCGTAAACGCCACAAGCCGGATCGCAAGCCGTAAAATTGCTATTACTTGGAACAAAGAGTACCACGGGGTATGCCCTGGCCCTTAAATTTCAAGCACTGAGGTTTACCTATTCGGCTCGGTAGTTGAGGAAGCCATTACGGCTAGCTGTAGCTGCTCACGCAATCTCAAAATCCGCTGTTGCATCACCATTCCCGAGAACGATAGTTCTTCATCACGTTTAGCGAACTGTTTCACAAAAGCACAACTCATGAACGTCCTGAATGTTACTCCTTGATCCTCATTCTTTTTTCTTCATGCGACGCCGATTAGTATTTCTAGTTCACGGCACATATTCCAAAAAATGGCTCTGAGCACTATGGGACTTAATTTCTAAGGACATCAGTCCCCTAGAACTTAGAACTAATTAAACCTAACTAACCTAAGGACATGACACACATCCATGCGCGAGGCAGGATTCGAACCTGCGACCGTAGCGGTCGCGCTGTTCCAGACTGTAGCGCCTAGAACCGCTCGGCCACCCAGGCCGGCCACGTATTCCACTTTACCTTAATAAACCTTCAATTGTCGTCCCTTATTCTAAGAGACCTCTCAATTTTCTTGCTCGCTATTTTTCCCCTTCTGTTTCAATAAATCAGTAAAATTCTTTATTTAAGCTATACACCTCAAACCACGCAAGTTCCAAAACGTTAAGTAGAATCCACTAAAATGAGGACACCAGAAATGCTATGAGGCAATCTGATGAAACCTAGATTTAATGTAGAAGAAACAGCATGGTCGAAATAAATAATGGAAAGAAAGTTCGGTACAGAATATTTATGCTAGAATTTACAGCATGTAGAAAATTTGTTCTCTTAGGCTGCTGGATTAGATGGCTGCTGGGCTGAACAGAGAACACTCATGTCGCTGCAGAGAACTGAAGTGTTCGGTATGTCAAGTGACTAGACCTTTTCACTGACATTTGAACGCAGGATTGGCAAAAAGAAATACCACCGCCAGAGGCATATCTCTGCGAGCCTGCAGACGCTGGCTTTCTCAGGTGTCAAAGTGTGCCCTCGATACGTCGATTCGGGGACAAACGAAACTGACACAGCCAACTACCTTCGAAAACAGCGTGTTGAACACTGAGACTGTTATCGACTATCATTTATTCAAATAGGCAATACGCCGTTACAGAGCAACTAATCACTTTGTCCCTTCAACACTGGATAACTGAGTCGGCTGTCCGCCCCAGTAGCTGAGTGGTCAGCGTGACGGATTGCCGTCCTCCGGGCCCGGGTTCGATTCCCGGCTGGGTCGGCGATTTTCTCCGCTCAGGGACTGGGTGTTGTGTTGTGTTCATCATCATTTCATCCCCATCCGGCGTGCAGGTCGCCCAATGTGGCGCCGAATGTAATAAGACCTGCGCCAAGGCGGCCGGACCTGCCCCGCGAGGGGCCTCCCGGCCAATGACGCCAAACGCTCATTTCCATTTCAACTGAGTCGGCTTACCACACAGAAAAAACTCACTGTATAACGGCCTCAAAAATGTACTATGCTTGTCGGTCGTAACAGGGTACAGCGATCTGAATACAGTAGGAACATTTCCACAGAACAGTGTAAGCATAAAAAAGATCCACTGGAAATGTTAATACGCTCCATCTCTCACCAATGGCAGTTTGTATACAGTTTTAAAACTTTATAGTGGATGTATTTCACGTAGTGGAAGCTTACATAAGATGAAGCTCTATCCTATTGCGTCTGACAAAGTCTGTGAATGACGGACGGCGCAGAAACCTACTGTCCCGCAAGTCATCAGTGCTTTGGGCACGACAGTGCACCTCCCAGTCGCTACAGAGTTCTGTGAGAATGGTTTTCGAGTCACTTCCCGGACATGAAGCTGCTTCTGTGGGTCCCAGGTCATCAGACCACACTACTACTGAGCACATCTTGGACGCTACCGAGAGGCATGGTCGCAAGGTCTGGACGCCGGTTGAGCTTTCGGGGATGAGGATGGCTTCCCAACATTGTAAATGTCTGTTCGAGTCCATGACACTGCGCGTCAGGACGACAGCAAGTGCTGCAAGCTACTAGCACGTGTGTCCTATTCAAATGCTAGGTAGTGTACAAGTAAATGTGCCAGTTTTGCACTGCAAAAGTGACGTTAACAGGGAGTTCAATTGCCTAGAGCAGCAACAGACGGCTACAAATTGTTGTAACTAGCACCGTAAGAGATCAAGGATATACACTGAAGAGCCAAAGAAACTGTTACAACTGCCTGATACTGCGTACGGCCCCCGCGAGCACGCAGAAGTGCCGAAACACGACGTGGCATGGACTTTACTAATGCCTCAAGTAGTGCTCAACGGAACTGACATCGTGAATCCTGCAAGACTGTCAATAAATCCGTAAGAGTACGAAGGGGTGGAGATCTCCTCTGAACAGCACGTTGCAAGGCATCCCAGATATGCTCCATAATGTTAATGTCTGGGGATTGTGATGGCCAGTGGAAGTGTTTAAACTCAGAAGATTGTTCCTGGAGCCACTCTGTAGCAATTATGGACGTGATGGGTGTCGTGCTGTACTGCTGCGATTTCCCAAGTCCGTCGTAATGCATACTAGATGTCAATGGATGCAGGTGATCTGACAGGATCACCTGACACCTGTCAGAGTCCTATCTAGAGGTATCAGGGGTCCAATATCACTCCTACTGCATACGCCCCACACCATTACAGAACCTCCACCACCTTGATCACCCCTGCTAACATGCAGGGTTCGTGGGTTCATGAAGTTGTCTCCATATCCGAACACATTTATCTGCTCGATACAATTTGAAAGCGAGACATAAAGCTTTGTGGAGTGAAGTCATCAATGGTACACGAGTGGGCCTTCGGCTCCTAAAGCCCATATCGATGATGTTTCGTTGAATGGTTCGCTCGCTGACACTTGTTGATGGCCTACCATTAAAATCTGCAGAAATTTATGAAAGGTTGCACTTCAGTCACGTTGAACGATTTTCTTCTGCCGTCGTTGGTCCCGTTGATGCTGTATCTTTTCGCGGACACAGCGATGTCAAAGGTTTAATGTTTTATCAGATTCCTGGTATTCAGGGTACATTTGTGAAATGGTTGTACGGGAAAATTCCCACGTCATCGCAACCTTGGAGATGCTTTGTCCCATCACGCGTTTCCGACTACTACAACACCACACTCAAACTCACGTAAATCTTGGTAACCTGCCTTTGTAGCAGGAGTAACGCAAGTGATAACTGCCTTATAGAGGCGTTGCCGACCGCAGCGCCGTATTCTGTCTGTTTATATACACTCCTGGAAATTGAAATAAGAACACCGTGAATTCATTGTCCCAGGAAGGGGAAACTTTATTGACACATTCCTGGGGTCAGATACATCACATGATCACACTGACAGAACCACAGGCATATAGACACAGACAACAGAGCATGCACAATGTCGGCACTAGTACAGTGTATATCCACCTTTCGCAGCAATGCAGGCTGCTATTCTCCCATGGAGACGATCGTAGAGATGCTGGATGTAGTCCTGTGGAACGGCTTGCCATGCCATTTCCACCTGGCGCCTCAGTTGGACCAGCGTTCGTGCTGGACGTGCAGACCGCGTGAGACGACGCTTCATCCAGTCCCAAACATGCTCAATGGGGGACAGGTCCGGAGATCTTGCTGGCCAGGGTAGTTGACTTACACCTTCTAGAGCACGTTGGGTGGCACGGGATACATGCGGACGTGCATTGTCCTGTTGGAACAGCAAGTTCCCTTGCCGGTCTAGGAATGGTAGAACGATGGGTTCGATAACGGTTTGGATGTACCGTGCACTATTCATTGTCCCCTCGACGATCACCAGTGGTGTACGGCCAGTGTAGGAGATCGCTCCCCACACCATGATGCCGGGTGTTGGCCCTGTGTGCCTCGGTCGTATGCAGTCCTGAGTGTGGCGCTCACCTGCAAAGCGCCAAACACGCATACGACCATCATTGGCACCAAGGCAGAAGCGACTCTCATCGCTGAAGACGACACGTCTCCATTCGTCCCTCCATTCACGCCTGTCGCGACACCACTGGAGGCGGGCTGCACGATGTTGGGGCGTGAGCGGAAGACGGCCTATCGGTGTGCGGGACCGTAGCCCAGCTTCATGGAGACGGTTGCGAATGGTCCTCGCCGATACCCCAGGAGCAACAGTGTCCCTAATTTGCTGGGAAGTGGCGGTGCGGTCCCCTACGGCACTGCGTAGGATCCTACGGTCTTGGCGTGCATCCGTGCGTCGCTGCGGTCCGGCCCAGGTCGACGGGCACGTGCACCTTCCGCCGACCACTGGCGACAACATCGATGTACTGTGGAGACCTCACGCCCCACGTGTTGAGCAATTCGGCGGTACGTCCACCCGGCCTCCCGCATGCCCACTATTCGCCCTCGCTCAAAGTCCGTCAACTGCACATACGGTTCACGTCCACGCTGTCGCGGCATGCTACCAGTGTTAAAGACTGCGATGGAGCTCCGTATGCCACGGCAAACTGGCTGACACTGACGGCGGCGGTGCACAAATGCTGCGCAGCTAGCGCCATTCGACGGCCAACACCGCGGTTCCTGGTGTGTCCGCTGTGCCGTGCGTGTGATCATTGCTTGTACAGCCCTCTCGCAGTGTCCGGAGCAAGTATGGTGGGTCTGACACAGCGGTGTCAATGTGTTCTTTTTTCCATTTCCAAGAGTGTATTTCTGTATTTGAATACGGATGCCTATACCAGTTTCTTCGGCGCTTGAGTGTATTTTTGCTGTCACAGCCCCCTGCGCAATGACGTGGCTGTCTGGCATTAGAGCTAACGGTACGTTACCCGACGTACATGCACTTTGAAACGTCCCCTTAGAACTATTACGTAAGACAGTGCTTAAACTGACACACAGTATTTTTTAGCGCAACGCAATCTGACTTTCAGAAATCCCTGCAAAGGAATGGCCCTGACTAACATTAACCTATACGTTTCACAAATCGCATACCTCACAAAAATCTTGGTTACTCGAACTACTGCAATACAGCAAGCGCCACTACTGCCAGCTAAATAAAAGATTCAAACTACGGAAGGCACTAACTACTAACAGGGATAGTAAGCAAATGAAAGATTTTAATAGAGAACTAACAATGTATTTACCTTAATATCATCAAAAGTCATAATATATGTAATTTCAAAACTCCGCCATTTCCTTCCACACATCCACCGCTGCTGGCGGCTCACCTCCAACTGCGCAATGCTACGCGCTGTTCACGTCCAGCTTCCCAACACTACAATGGCAGACAACAATGCAAACTAGCCACAGACTGCACACAGCACAGCCAGTGATTTTCATACAGAGAGCTACGTAACGTTGCCAATAAAAAAACATAAACAGCCTACTTACAACTTCTTAGTCCGAAGGTATTCGTGGTATTTAACTAACGCAAACATTTTCCGGAATCTTACAATCTTACCTATATAAAATGCGCCTGCTGTCACACTGCAAGCTAAATGAGGATCATATGTGATTATTCGGCATCTAGGGTAATAAGTTAACTGTCTACAGCAAAAATATTGTAGTAAGATCCTATGGGACTAAACTGCTGTGGTCTTCGGTCCCTATGCTTACACAACTTGACCTAACTTAAACTAACTTACACAATGGACAACACCCATGTCCGAGGGAGGACTCGAGCCTCCGACGAGGGGAACAGCGCGAACCGTGGCAAGGCGCCTGAGACCGCGCGGCTACCCCGCGAGGCTGTGTTTAGTAAACGCTCCCTTTTTCAACGACCGGTGAGCGTAATGGTTCTGGTCACCTCGTCTGCATTCCAAACTCATTATTCATTGGTATCAGCCTTCAGATTGTTACCGTGATGGCTGACCGTAGTTCACACGGAGTTCAAGTTTTTCAACTTCGTGGGCACAATATGCAATATCTGTTATGTTCACTAATTCTAAGCCACGATAGTCCTTGGTTTACATTTAGTAGGTCGAATTCGTTGTTGGAAACTGTTGCTACAATATATGAACAACATTAATACGAACCGTTCAGCTACTATCATCTAAATATTCATTAGAGGGTATTTGACTGTTTTTTGGAAACTGTCTTAAATGATTAATTACGTCATTTTATGCTCATCACATGCTCTTTACCAATTTGAACTTCAGTATTTTTCTATAAAAATGGAAATATAATTCAGATAATTTGAAAGCCCGCTAAAGCGCTCCATTCGAGTCATGTGATCCCTGTGACGTCACCGGCTAGCTAGCTTCTCCTACTGTCATAATACTAACTCACAGTGATGCCTTGTTTTGGAATTTATGTTTGAAACATGCGTTACAAATGGTGTGTAGTACAATACTGCCGAATTACATCTATAAAAAAAAAACTGAAAAGTAGTTTTTTATGGTGTTCCAGAGAATGACAAGATGCGTAATTTGTGGTTACACTGTACAGCCAAATTGCCACCAAGTCGACGACAGGTTCACTGACTTCATTAAAAATGTGTTGCACTATAAAGTTAAAATTATTTTGTCTTCTAAATATGATCTCCAGTTGTTAGAACGAAGGGTGGCGTCATTCAACGAAATTAAACGCTAAGTGAAAATTGTCGTTGTACACAACTACTCGTCAATTATTCGGTAGCTCAGTTGTTAGAGCGAAACCCGTCGAACTTTTCAAGATTGTGTCCGTAGATCACTGGCTCGAATCTGCCCTCAAAGAAAATTTTAACCTATTTGTTAAACGACTCGAAAGTCCTCTCATATGAAAACCAAGTCATGATTACACAATTTCACCACATTGATAAGAAATAGATTATTATCGTGTTTTCCTTGGTGTTTACGTGTCCTCACATTTGCAATCACTTTTCACACACGTTCAAAAAGCTATTTTCTAGTTAACGTGACCACACACTTTTTACTTTATTAGAAACAATGTTTTTTTACAGCTAAGAACCTTATTGTTTAAACTCTACAGTTTCACCATCTTACATGAAGATGAAGTAAGTCACTCACAAACATCGCAACCCTTACGTTTGTGTTACCTGCGTATTGAACAGGCTTTGTATCTCTCCGCATGACATCATCGTCCTACATATCATTGTACTCTGTGCGTATGGTGTATTTTCACTACTAGCAATGCTTTCCAAAAAAGTGAACTGGTTATTTGCAAAGTAAATGCATTTTTCCTCTGTTGTCCATTTCTCAAATGGTTGAAATGGCTTTGAGCACCATGGGACTTAGATCTGAGGTCATCAGTCCCCTAGAACTTAGAACTACTTCAATCCTACTAACGTAAGGACATCACACACATCCATGCCCGAGGCAAAATTGGAACATGCGAACGTAGCGGTCGCGTGGTTCCAGACTGTTGCACCTAGAACCGCTCGGCCACCGCGGCCGGCTCCATTTCTCAGACTATGACTAATGTGAAGCTACAAGTAATACATCCCATGGTCGAAATAATTGCTACAATCAATTCTTGCTAACACTATTTTCGTATTTCGTGTAAAATTTTTTGAATATGTCACCCTTGCAGGATTCGAACATGTGACCTATGCGGTCGGATACGCTATCCGTTGCGACAGCGAATGCCCACTGGATGACGTCTTTCTGCAGGGTGTCTTCTACCCACGAAATCAGCACTAAATTTTGCAAAGAATAATTTTATTGTGCTTTGGGTCGTAGGTCACGAGTGATAGTTGACAATCTAGTTATAATATAGGGACTCATTTGCAAAAGTTGTACAGTTCCATAGTTTTGAGCGAGCTTAATGATGTTGATGGGAGCAGGGAAAAGAATGGCTGTCGTTGCACATATCGCCGCTCCATATAAAGGTGCAAAAACACATCAACTTCCCAAGGATTCCACCATCAGCGTTAATAAAATTCCTCTTTCTATTGTTACCTAAAAGTTGTAATTGCGTATTACATCACTAAGTAGGTAAACTCTTTGCAGGAAAGTACGTAAAAACCTCGTAACTTCGACTAACGCTCCTGTAACACACGTACAGCTTTATCTTACTTCTTGTCTGTGACGTCACCAGAGGATCAACTACTAACACAGTATTTTCGATCACGTGACGACATCTTGATATTTAATAATTTTTAGGCTTTAATTACATAAAAATATATTTTGTGAAAATATTGATCTTAAATACCGTTTACATGTTATAATCAAACAGAATAACAATCCGAAACATAGCCGCAACGGAGTAGCAGCTCGGTTAGAGGCGCCATTTCACTGAATGCGCGGCCCCTCCCGCCGGAGGTTCGAGTCCTCCCTCGGGCATGGGTGTGTGTGTTGTTCTTAGCATAGGTTAGTTTAAGTTAATTTAAGTAGAGACCGATGACCTCTGCAGTTTGGTCCCTTAATAACTCACACATTTGAACACATTTTGAATTCGAATCATATTTCAACATAGGAAAATATCCTATTGTACCCTCCCTGTAAAGTGTGACAGTGAGCTCGTTTAATTACTCCCTGCAATAGTGGTTCTTCCCCACATACCTGAGGGTGGAGCATAGGATGAATGAGGCCTTCTGTGCCTCTGTGTGATAAACTGTTAGCCTACTTTTATCTGAACTATCTCTACGTGATGAGTACATAGGGACCTGGAGAATAGCCGTAGTTTTTGTCTTAAGAAGGTTTCTGAAGCTTTTCTAGAAGTTTCTCACGAGAAGCACGCTGCATTTCTTCGGGTGCTTGTGAATTAAATTTTTTTTGTGCTTTCATGACATTCTGTCGGCAGTCAGACAAAATTGTGACAATTTTTTGCTTATAGTCCTTGCCCCTTGTTAGTTCTAGCTCAGTGAGGCCAATACACTTACGCTGTATTCAAGTACCGGACATACAAGTGATTTGTATGGAATAACTTTTGCAGGACAACCCTAGTCTCCCAGTGAACTGTAACCTGCAATATACTTTACCTGGAACTCAAACTATGTTGTCGTCCTTCTTCGTATCTCTACATACTGTTACTCCCAAATAACACTGACTTACGAATGTTGTTATTAAATGTTACAACGCTTTCGTATAGCGCACGATTTAGAATGCCTCTGCATTATCGGCAAGTTACCTCTTTTTAAACGGGGCTTTTATTTTGTCGGGAAATAACTGGATAATAACTGTATGTTTTTAACTAACAGAATTTTCTATTTAACTAAAAAAGCGAAAAGTATAAGATTTCAATTAATGTTCTCACATAACTCAGTGATGCATAAGGCGCTATCAAAAAGTTTCCGTTCGAGGGCCGTACAACCCAGAATCGGAACGCCAGTCAAGCAAAAGCACCATGAGTATTGAAGCAATCATTCCACTGACGCACCAGGTTGAAGATACCTCTTTGAGAAAATACGTCCTGCTGCATGAAGAAATCCGTAATTTCCAATTGCCAGCTCCAAATATTTGTCCGACAGGAATCGTCAACTTTTCACTGCCTTTTTTATGGGACCGAAGGCGTGATAATCTCTTGGGAAGGGATTAGGACTGCACGACGTCTGCTCACTCGAGTGTTTCCGATATGAGGAAGTGCAAAGCAGCGCCATTCCACAACGCTAGTTTCCGACAGACATTCTGCCACACACACATTCTTCGTTCTCCGATGGATGTCTACCGGTATTTGTCCGAGGAAAGAATAACTGCGCTTTGTTCTTGTTTGGAGGCATTTGATAACAATGTCCCCATAGGTCAAGTTTCGTATTTACCGCATGCAAGTCGGAAAGACACGAATGCCACAGTAATCCCGTGCTTACGTGCCGGTGCTTATATACCCTCACCGCAATCACTCTACGGTGCATATACACTGCAGTAATGTCGTCAAATGGAGACGTTCCGATCGCCCTTATATAACATGTTCCCGTTACACTCCCCGCGGAACCACTAGGTATTACTTCAGTATCTGTAGCTGACTGTCCATCCAGGATAGCGTGTTGTGTCTTATCTATCACTAAACATTCGGTCCAGTGGCAGACCTTGTCAGGTATACAATGGGATGTTTTTTTTTGAAGCGTCAAAATGCTACTGAATTAGAAGCTACTGGTTGATTCTTGTAGAGATGATAACAACAACCAGCCATTTTTTATAATGCAATTTATTTATAAAGGGTGAAGAATAATTGATGCAGTTGGATTTGGTTCAAATGGTTCAAATGGCTCTGAGCACTATGGGACTTAACATCTATGGTCATCAGTCCCCTAGAACTTAGAACTACTTAAACCTAACTAACCTAAGGACAGCACACAACACCCAGCCATCACGAGGCAGAGAAAATCCCTGACCCGCCGGGAATCGAACCCGGGAACCCGGGCGTGGGAAGCGAGAACGCTACCGCACGACCACGAGATGCGGGCAGTTGGATTTGGCAGCGCAATTCTTCACATACTAGCAATACAAAAATGTTTGCCATAAGACTTCGTTCTGCGCATATTTCCGCTTACTGGACGTTTAAGATTGGCAGTGTGGCAACACTGTAATCGCATGTGCGGTAACTAACTCTCTTAGCACACAAAACTGGTGCTGTGCAGGTTGTGCAATGGATAGACTTTGGGTTAACACGCAGGAGTTAGAAGGTTCCATTGTAGGTCGAGGCGTATTTGTGTTTATTTGCGAAATTCACTATTCCAAATGACACTGTAGTATACACCTTTACTGGAACCACATGTATCACAATTTACATAGTACATTCCTAACGAAATGTAGTGGACATGAAAGTGGCAGGAATAATAGTTGGTATTAAACGGTTTTTTAGTGTACTATGAAACTTACAGCGACATCTATTGGCTCATTGATATATAACGCCGTGATGATAACGTCACTGAGGTAAACATCCATATTATTAAACTGAGTTGACGGTTTTAGATAAAATTTTAAATTAGGATATCTTTTTTCTTGTTTGATAAAATGAAGTCTATATGTTGACACAAGCTACGCCCAAGTTGCCTGTGAAAACCACTTGAAAAGTCATCAAGTATTTTTCGATGTTAGCGTTTTGAACCGAAGTTAAGCGCTGTCGGGCTGGGCTAGTAATCGGATGGGCGACCATCCGGTCTGCCGATTGCTGTTGGCAAACGGGGTGCATTAAGTCCTTGTGAGGCAAACTGAGGAGCTACTTGACTGAGAAGCAGCGGCTCCGGTCTCATAAGCTGACATACGGTCGGGAAGGCGGTGTGCTGACCACATGTCCCTCCATATCCGCATCCAGTGATGCCGGTGGGCTGAGGATGACGTGGCGGTAGCTCAGTATGGTTGGGCCTTCATGGCCTGTTTACTTCTTTAGAATGTCGAAACAGACAAACAGACAAACGCGACGGTTTTACAGTTTTATTAAGAGTATAGATGAGCCTTTATGCCTAATTACGCGAACACTTTATACTTATTTATTTTAAGGGTCAATTGCCATTCTATGCGCCAAGCGTTGGTCCTTTGCTGATATGCCTGAACTTTGCTACAAGTTTTGCGTTGCGTCTTCTCTGTACACAACACTATCATCTGTGAAATGCCTCATGGGTCTTCCGATGTTAGATACGAGGATATTAACACCGGTCTATGAAAGTTTTCGCGCTACTTATGTCCATCGATGGTGTTCAAACTTTAGTTTAATGAACGTTGGTTTAGAGATGATTTTGGAAATATCATCCTTTCTGATTATTGTACGACTAGCATATGCGTACTGAGGTTTGTCTAACACGCTCAAAACAACCAGGTGTGTCCACGAATACTTGGTGCAGTTTCAACCAAACGGGTAACCTTCTCTGCGGGAGTGTCTATCGGCATTTCGCTTTATCTCTCCAGACAAAAATGAATCCATAGATGTGAGGTCGGGAGAATGCGTTGGGCATTGTAGTACCCACAGTTGGGGAAAATATTACCCAAATGTTCTCTGGCATTAACGGGAAGGTGTGGTTGGGGCCCGTCATGCTGGAACCATGATCATTACATGACGCTCTGGGACATTTTCCAACAACTTCGATACTAATTCACGGAGAAAGTTTCGGTAATATCCTCCACCGATAGTCGTATGCAAATTATGCGCTTCAAAGAGATTTTCTTGAACAATAGCAATCCACACATTTATGGTAAATCTCTGTTGATGATGGAACACACGAATTGTCGTAAGATTTTGCCACTCCCAGACATTGTCATTCGGGCCGTTGAACATTCCTTCCGTCGTGAAAGCAACCTCGTCAATAAACAGAAAAACATGTTTGAAAATTAATTATGTTTATACAATGCTATAGATAATGTTGGCAAAACACACACTGATGAAATGTCATCAGCTGATATGTCTGGTACTTTCTGATACTTGTATGGGTACATGCCCGTCTCGTTCCATACATTGGCGATCGGGATATTTAGTCCCTTGCCTATGGATCATCTGCTTGTGCTGGAGTTTTCCTCAAATCTCTGTAACACACTGTTTCCGCACACAACGTGGTCTAGCAGTCTCCCGATGGTCTGGTCTAAGGGATTCCGTTTCAAGAAGAGGGTCATCAAGTGTTTGAAATATGACCTGATTTGCTAACCTCCTCCATGGAAATCGTTCTGCACACAGGCGACTTTCTGTTTGACTGTTACATCCTGCATCTCCATTGATGGGATGCATGTCAAAAAACTGAGAGTGTAAAGAGCCATTAGGAGCCTGGGAGTATCAGTTGAAAATTTCATCTAAATATAACATACCAAAAGCAAAAATAAGGTCATGCTGATTCTTCAGCTTCACCTGGCGTACTACATGTCGAAATAGATCTTGAGTGAAATGCCAGATAACATTGTCGAATGGGGACAATATTTCGGCAAACGACCATGTTGCCATCACCAGGTGTGCTGATGAACTCACTGATGGGGGCCAGCACCCCGGCTTTATCTTCTTCCCCTCTCCATCTGCTCGGCCATTCCATCGACTTTCCGTGCCCAGCATCCCTACCCCCACTACTTACGCTAACGCTACCACAGTGCTCCGTCCTAGGTCCGCGCCCAGCTTCGCGAGCTGGCTGCACCTCTACTATTCTCCCACCTGCCTCCGAAGTCAGTTCGATGTCTGGTATGTCATTTCACTTCTTGGCCATTCTAATAATGGGGTATCATGCCTTATTAAGGATATACCAGCAATCAAGATTTATCAGCGATTCCCTGCCTCGAATATCAGTAGCTACTGCGGTTAGAGAAAGGGAACCGCTCATAAATCGTGATAGCGGGTACATCCTTGAATAAGTGGTGAGGTAAGTGGTGAGATACTAGACATCGAACTGACGTCAGGGACAGGTGGAGGAACAGCAGAGGTGCCCCCATCACTAGTACCTGGGCGCGAACCTAGGACGCAGCACAGTGTCAGCGGTAGGAGTGGGGGTAAGGATGCGGGGTGGGGACAGCCGATGTAGCGGCCGATCGGAGACAGAGGGACAGGTGATAAAGACGCGGCGCCGGTTTCCTTCAGAGTTCGTCAGCGCACATGATGATAACAACGTGGTCGTTTGCCGAATTATTGTGTCCGCTGGACACTGACATCCAGCAATTCACCCGAGAACTATTTGACAATAATGCAACTGTTTATCCAGGGACGTGGACAAGGTAAGCAGTACTAAAACCTACACTTCCTGGCAGTAAGAGGTAAATGTGTTGCAAATCAGATTTCAATTTCAATGTGTTGCATACGAAACAGTCAGAATAACTGTGAACATTTGCCTCAGAAGAGTTCAGCGTCAAACTCTTCCACCATCCGTAGCGAGGAAATGGTGCAGCTGTCACATTCATGTCACGTAACAAAAGTGATTTTGTTGAACTCTTCTAATAACTCTAAAAATCTGTGTACGTAAGTTCTTGCACCTTTTATACTGTGAAAAGTAATGATCCTATGATAGTCCCCTGGGGGACACACTACGTCGGATAATTTATCTCAGATTAGAATGATGTGCTGTGTTCAGTTTGCTGGTAAATCTCCAATACAATCTCGCAAATGGTCTGATATTTCGTATGTTTGTATATCGTTCATTTGGCGGCAGTGCAGAGGTGTATCGAACGCACCTGGAAGTCAAGGAACACGGCTTCAAACTGGGCATTGGTAGCTACTAGCTACTGCTTACTGGGTCTCGCGGTCAAACAGACCGAGCTTGATTTCACACGATCGTCGTTTTCGGAATCAATGTTGATTCCTACAGAGGAAATTTTTGATCTCCAGGAATGGCGTAACACGCGATAAGACTGGTTCGCTCCTCCAACGACCTGCGCTAGACTGCTGATAGATTAGAAGCAAGTTCCTTCCCATCGTACTTATGTCCCACAGATCCAGTGACCTTTCTGCTCTGCCCTTGAGCGATTTCAGTAGATTTTTTATCCTGTGGTCACTTATTTAAATATCTGTCATTCTGACGTTGATTCCACGATTTGGCAGGAACCGTCGTACGATCCTCCAGAGTGAAAAAGTTTAGTGAAAAGGAGTTTCGTATTTCGTCTCATTCTCTGTCTTTACAGGAGAAATAATAATAACCTATTTGCCTGTTTTTATCTTGGTGACACGAAAATTTCCAGACTCGTGAAAGTCAGGAATTTAGATCACACTCATGAAACCAAGAAAAGATGGCACATGCCCCTTACTTATGTCACTGAGATGCCCACCTCAGCTGTTCAGGAAAAGCCTACGAGTAGATGATCTGCTAACGCTTTTCTGGATCTTAGAGTCTCGACAGCTTCTCATACACTTACAGTAAGAGTTCTATAGATCTATCTCCAGCATTAATAACGCAGTCCTGCTGGAGGAAGCTAAACAGTCAATATTCCTGCCCAGTCTTCACGTAATAGCTTTGTTTCCCCTCTGTGAGCAACAAAGCCTCTTAGGGTTCAGAGTAAGTACTGTACTTTCGAAAAGAGTGAGAGAAATATTTATATTTTACTTCAGTATGGACTTGATTATCTTCATATACAGTGAAGAGCCAAAGAACCTGGTACACCTGACTAATATCGTGTAGGACCCCCTCGAGCACGCGAAAGTGCAGCAACTTGACGTGGCATGGACTGGACTAATGTCTGAAGTACTGCTGGAGGGAAGTGACACGATGAACCCTGCAGAGCTGTCCATAAATCCGTAAGAGTACGAGGGGGTGGAGAACTCTTCTGAACAGCACGTTGAAAGATATCCCTGATATACTCAACAGTGTTCATGCCTGCGAATTTTGGTGGCCAGATTGTTCCTGGACCCACATTGTAGCAATTCTGGACGTGAGGGGTGTCGCGTTGTCCTGCTGCGATTTCCCAAGTCCGTTGTAATGCATATTTCACATGAATGGATGCAGGTGATCAGACAGGATCACCTGTCACCTGTCAGAGTCGTATCTAGACGTATCAGGGGTCCCATATCACTTCTACTGCACACGACCCACACCATTACCGAACCTCCAGCAGCTTGATCAGTCCTCTGCTTACATGCAGGGTCAATTGATTCATGAAGTTGTCTCCATACCCGTACACGTCAATTCGGTCGACACAATTTGAAATGAGACTCGTCCGACCAGGCAACCTGTTTCCAGTGATCTGCAGTCCATTGTCGGTGTTGACGGGCCCAGGCGAGGCGTAAAGCTTTGTGTCGTGCAGTCATCAATGGTACACGAGTGGATCTTCGGCTCGGTAAGCCTATACCGATCACGCTTACTTGAATGGTTCGCACGCTGACACTTGTTGATGGCCCGTCGTGGAAATCTGCAGTAAAATCCGGAGGGGTTGCACTTCTGTCACGTTGAACGATTCTCTTCAGTCGTCGTTGGTCCCATTCTGGCAGGATCTTTTTTCCGGCCGCAGCGATATTGAGATTTAATGTTTTACCGGATTTCTAATATTCATGGTACACTCGTGACATGGTGGTACGGCAAACTCCCCACATCGTCGCTACCTCGGAAATACTATGTCCCATTTCTCGTGCGCGACTATAACATCACGTACAAACTCATTTCAGTCTTGATAACCTGCCATTGGATCAGCAGTAACCGACCTAGCAACTGCCCCAGACGCTTGTTGTCTTATAGAGGCGTCGCCGACCACAGGACCGTACTCCGCCTGTTCACATATCTCTGTATTTGAATAGGTATGCATGTATCAGTTTCTTTAGCGGTTCAGTGTACTACGACATTGATGACGACACAGATGAGATGTCAGAAACCCCAGTGCTCTCCGAGTTCAAGAACTTGAAAGTCATATCAAGATGACAATGAAAAGTTAACGCAGAAGGTGGAGGCTGGGAAAACTGAGAAAGATACTCTCCTTCCAGTGTTTTACGCCATCTAACCGAAAGCGTCCGATCAGGTATTAGGGGAAATTAATATGGGGTGCCCACCCTTCGCCTTTATGACGGCTTGGGCTCTGCTGGGGAAACTTTTAACCAGGCGTATGAATGTGTGTGAGGTATGGCTGCCCATTCTGACTCAAGAACCGAAGCCAAAGACTGTACTGATGACGGACGGTCGCTTGGTTCTGGAAAAAAATTCTGCGTTTAAACTCATCCCAAATGTTTCGTTCGGCTTAGGCCGGAACTCTGCGCAGGCCAGTCTATTTCAGGAATGTTTTTATCCACAAACCATTACCTCACAGAAGCTGCTTTATGACAGGGTGCATTGTCATGCTAATACAAATAGTCATCGTCTACGAACTTCTCATCTACTGACAGAGGTACATAATGCTGTAAAATGTGTTCACATCCTTCCGCATTTAGCGTTTTACTAAGCGCAATAAGGGAATTACACCTCAATGAAGAAAACCACCAGCGTACCGGAACACCACCTCCTCCGTATTTCACTGTTGGTACTACACATGGCGGCAGGTAACGTTCTGCTGGTATTGGTCAAAACCACAGTGTCGCTCTTTACACCAACTCAAGCGTGCCTTAGCACTGACCACACAAATGTGCTGTGAGGAGATACTAAATCATTCTACCTTACCCTTTTTAATTCCCTGCTTATAATTTATGTTCTAACTGGACTGGTGGTAGCACTTTTCAACCTACGAGTGATTCCTTCTGCTGATTCCATGCAATCTTGTTTTATAATCATCCTGCGCAGTACCCTACATCCCTGTCCATTAGCATGTGGGGTCTGCCTGAACTCGGGTTTGCTGACCGTTGTGGCCGAGCGGTTCTAGGCGCTTCAGTCCGGCACCGCGATGCTGCTACAGTCGCAGGTTCCAATCCTGCCTCGGGTATGGATGTTTGTGATGTCCTTAGGTTAGTTAGATTTAAGTAGTTCTAAGTATAGGGGCCTGATGACCTCCGATGTTAAGTCCCATAGTGCTTAGAGCTATTTGAATCATTTTTGGGGTTTGCTGTTCCTCCTCGTTCCCATATCACAATCACATCGCTAACAGTCGACGTGGGCAGCTTTAGAAGGAGTGAAATGTCCCTCATGGATTGATTACTCAGGTGACATCCAACGAGCAGTCCACGATCGAAGTCACAGTTTTTGCACTGACCGCCTTTGTCTGCCGTTACTGGTTCTCTGCTGGAAACACAATACTCCACCTCCATTTGTACTGACGTACCGACCGCTAGTAACATTTAGTGGCCAGTTCCGGATTACATACTGAATACGGGGGTTCTAAACAGCTAGTGTATATAAAGTGACATTCCGATACATACGTACGCTACGCTACGAACTTCCCTCTCTGATTCTTCCTTCGATTTATGATTGCTTGGCTACTACCCTGACTGCAACTTGGTTCTCGATGAACTATGTGAGTATGTTCCTGGTGAATCTCATCCGCTTCACTATTATGCTCCGAACTTCATTTTGATGTACTGTTGCTAATTTACCCCTTACCAATATTTGCACCTCTTCTGCCTCATAATGATCCTCGTTTTTCTGGAGCACGACAGAAACATTACCTCCATGACTTCTTCAGAGATCCAAAATGTCTTAGATTTGATCAGTTTTAGAAAAGTGAGCACTTGAGTTGCTGCTGGTCTTATAATAATTTCAATATGTTGCAAGTAGGCTGTTTAGGTTTTTATATTGGTAACGCCACGTAGCGCTTTGTATGAAAATCACTGGCTGTGCTGCGAGCAGTCTGTGGCTGGTTTGCATTGTTGTTGGCTATTGTAGTGTTGGGCAGTTGGCTGTTAACAGTGCGTAGCGTTGCGCAGTTGGAGGTGAGCCGCCAGCAGTGGTGGATGTGGGGAGAGAAATGGCAGAGTTTTGAAATTTGTAAGACTGGATGTCACGAACTGCTATATATATTATGACTTTTGAACACTATTAAGGTAAATACATTGTTTGTTCTCTATCAAAATCTTTCATTTGCTAACTATGCCTATCAGTAGTTAGTGCCTTCAGTAGTTTGAATCTTTTATTTAGCTGGCAGTAGTGGCGCTCGCTGTATTGCAGTAGTTCGAGTAACGAAGATTTTTGGTGACGTGAGTGATTTGTGAAAGGTATAGGTTAATGTTAGTCAGGGCCATTCTTTTATAGGGATTTTTGAAAGTCAGATTGCGTTGCGCTAAAAATATTGTGTGTCAGTTTAGTGTTGATCAGAATAGGATAAGAGCGAAATGTCTGAGTGCGTTCAGTTCTGCTCAGCTGTTTGAAAATCAAATAATGTAAGAGGTTTATCAGCACAGTAATTAATTAATATTTCTAAGGGGACGTTTCAAATGACGACCCTTAGCCGAGGATACCTCACTGGAATCTTCTGATTTTTCTTGTAGCTTGTGCAATTTGTGCAGCCTTTGTTTATTGCTAGCGTGTAATTGTAGAGAGAATTTCCTTTGTAGTTGTAGTTTTTCATTCTTGTACAGTAAAACAGTTGCGGCGTGCATGTAGATTTGCACCAAGTATTTCGCAGCTGCGTTTGCAATTAACGAGATATCATTTTCTATGCTATGTTAATGTGTTTTCTTATTTTGATCTTCAAATTGTGCTTTTCTGTGTTGTCGTGTGAAATATTGTGACAATAATGGCGTGTGAAAAACGTAATGCTAGGCTCCAAAGTAAACTGAGAAATTACAGTGAAGACGAAAGCAGTGTGTTAGCGCCACTGTGTAATGAATAAACTAATGTTCAAAGTAGTAATTTGGTAATTGTGCGTAGGGAAATGGAGAGGGCTGCAAATAATGGTGTAGGCAGTGAAACAATTAGTGAACAGGGAAGCATTATCGATCGATCGGTCGGCAACAGCTGGCCTCAGGAATCCGAAATGACAGGACACAATCTTGCAAATACTGTAGATTCAGGTTTTGAGTCCTCGCCGTTTTCTCAAATAATCAAGACACATTTTCTGCTTTTCAAAATGTGAATATTGCCGGTTCAAATGCATTGCCGAATAGCACTGAGGAACACGTTTCAGATACCAGTGCATTGAATTACAATTAATGCAACAAATGGGACAAAAGTTTCAAAAGTTAGACACAATGGAACAAAATCTTCAAAAGTTAGACACAATGGAACAAAATCTTCAAAAGTTAGACACAATGGAACAAAATCTTCAAAAGGTAGACACAATGGAACAACACCAGAGACAAACACAGCAACAGTTAGACACAGTGGAACAAAATTAGAGACAAACACAGCAAAAGCTTCGAAAGTTAGACACCACACCTGAACAAACACGTGAAGATTTAACTACTGAATTACATGACATTGAATCGAAATGTCAAAAAGTCTGTAATGACGTAAAAACACAAATTTGTGAGCATTTTCAACCTATTTTTTCGCGGCATGAAAATCCATTACAGAATCACGAAACAGCCATAAAAGAACTGCAAACCATTGTTCACGAAAATCATGAGACCTTGTGGGCTAAAATTGACTCAGTTGCCTCTACCGATTCGGTTACGCTACTTGCAAAGACTCAGGAAAACTTAAAGGACACAGTAGATACGATTTCAACACAAATGGACACTCTGAAACTTGGTTCAGAAAAACACACTCAGGAAATAAGAACACTATCGGAGAAAGAAGCCGAACTTTCGGATCAGTTCACTAACTTATCTGCAAAGGTAGATGATGATCTGAATGACACAAGACCTGTAGCTATCACTGACACAGAAGAGTATCAACAAATTAAGAAATTCAAACAAAATCAGAATCTAATACGCAACACAAAAGAGAAATCCGGGAAGTACAAGATCAGTTGGCACATGTAATACAAAAATTACATATTTCAGAGGACACTCGCGCTCGAACACGGGAAGAGGGACTTACAAATACGGAAAAGCCACAAAATAATAACACAGGGCATTTCGGAAATTATGAAAGAAATTGGCAAGGTGCACCGAATTTTGAGATGGAACCGCCAATACGACGTAACAATGACCGATAAGCTACTCGCCGACACGATGATTTTGACTATAAGCTGTACATTACTACACGTAAATTCAAAACATTTAAGAATTCTGGTAACGACATTCATCTACAAGCGTGGCTCCATCAATTCTCTCATTGTTTTCCTCCCAACTGGTCATTAGAGCACAGATTAGAATTTATGTATGGCTACTTAGAGAATGAACCAGCTGAAAGAATGCGATCGGTCATTCACGATTGTCACAGGGAAGGAGAATTTTAACATGCCTTCCTCTCAGCATATTGGTCTCACGCTACACAAGACCAAGTAAAACATAGCACCATAATGAAGAAACATTTCGAACAATCTGAATTTTCCAGTCTTGAGAAATATTTTGAAGACATGTTGCACAAGAATCAGTACCTGTCAAACCCAAACAGCCCCTCAGAACTCATCCACATTTGCTTAATCAAACTACCTGAACATTTACGACATATTATTTTGACAGAACGATTCAAAGATGACACTGGAGCTTTTCAGGGGCTGTTACAAGAATTGGAAATTGACACTGACAATCGTGGAACGCTAAAACAGGAACACAACAATTACAGGTCACATCCGTCACAATTCCGCAATGAAAGAAATAATAACTGGACACAACAAGGCTATTCTCACAACACAAATCGTGTCCAAAACAGACACTACCCATATGACAACCGTTGGCAGAGTAGTAATAATCACAGGGAAAGATCACCTCTCCGCGGTAGTGACTATCACAGAGACAATCAGAGAAGCAGACAATATGGGAACCAAAATAATTTTTATCAAGGGAGACAGAATAACTTTAGATGCATTGGTCCAGTGCACAGTTACGATTGAGGGAGAAATTCTCCACCACGTGACTGACAAGACAGAAACTATGGAATCTACCGACATGACGACAGACGATATGATCGTAAGGACAGACCTGAATTACATCAGAACTGGCGGGATTCAAACAGGGCGGGGCCCTCTCGACAAGGTGAATTTGTAGAAGTTAGGTCTCCAAATCCCAATAACGACGCGCGCCAACAAAGAGACAATAGGCAATGACTCATACCGCTGGCAGCCACAAAACGTACTTCTGAAACTGACGACGCAGCTGCTGTAATTACGTAAAAATGGAAGACATTAGGGACATCTTACTCCAGGAACACGACATATCGATGGCGCATTTGATACTAATGAGTTCATTCAGAATAAAATTCAAACAATTGAGAGTTGTAATGACACTGATATGCAAGACCTTTTTGAGATTTTACAAGCACATTCCACAGTTTTTACTCACAATACAGGAACAATCAATGAATTTCAATTCCAATTTCGTGTTCGTGAGCATACTAAATTTTGTGTTAGGCCATACGTAATTCCGGCGCATTATAGGGACCGTGTTAGAACAGAAATACAATCTATGCTTGACGAGGGCATTATTGAGCCTGCAGTAAGCTCATATAACAATCCATTACATGTTGTTGAGAAGAAAAATGGATCGATCAGGCTTGTCTTAGATTCGAGACAAATCAATACTATCATCATTCCTGAAACAGACAGGCCGCAAACGTTAGAAGAACTTCTTCAAAATTTTAATGGTGTAAAAGTGTTGTCTTCTATTGATCTCAGATCCAGCTTTTATCAGATCGAACATCATCCAGAATGTAGAAAATACACAGCTTTCCTTTGTTTCGGCGTTTGTTATCAGTTTCGGAAACTTCCTTTTGGTTTGAACATTTCTTCAGCAGCATTCATTCACGGGCTAAATTCCATATTACCTGAGTTCTTAAAAAGTCACATCACCTTATATGTGGACGATATTCTGATAGCAGAAGCCTCATGGGAACAACACAATCGCATCCTCAACAGTGTGTTACATATTTTTGCCGAATCTGGAATTACAGTTAACTTGGAAAAGTCTGAATCCGGTAGGACAAAGGTGAAAGTTTTGGGACATATTATTTCTTCTGAGGGCATTCAGCTGGCTCCTGAAAAGTTAGAAGCAATCAGAGCCATTCCAGTTCCATCCACAAAAAAACAAGTCCGCAGTTTTCTAGGTCTCGTAAATTTTTACCGTCGTTTTCCTGAATATGCAAATTCTAGTTACACTAAAACTTTGTTCTCTCACTGGAAGAAATACTATCTGGAACTGGGACGAACAAGCTCAGTTGAAATTCAATTCTTTGAAAGAATCGCTACTAACGCGCCAATACTAGCTCATCCAGATCTGTCACAAGATTTCTGCATTAGCACGGATTCTTCTAAAGTTGGTCTTGGTGCCCATTTATTTCAAGAAGCCACAGAAAATGACACTACTGTTCAGAAAACCATTGCTTTTGCTAGCCGAGTGCTAACAAAATCTGAAAAAAATATATTCTGTTACTGAATTAGAAGATTTAGCTATCGTTTGGGCATTTAACAAATTCCGTTTCTTTCTTTCTGGTAAGCACATAAAAGTATACAGTGATCATCATGCATTACAATTTCTTATGTCTTCAAAATTAAATCATGACAGGTTAAAACGTTGGGCATTGTTTCTGCAAGAATTCCACTTCACAATAGTGTGCATTCCCGGCAAGGAGAACATTGTTGCGGACGCACAGTTTAACGCTATAGTACACGTATTTGAGTAATTAATTTTGTACTTAAAACATTTATTTTTAAAGATATTTGAAGTACAATGATACAAAGGTTTTCTGTGATACATTTCATTCCATTGCTGTAATCTGTAACACCTGAGGGTATAATTACATTAATCCTCAGGGGGGTACACACTTACTTTGTGTATCATGTGTTTGGCAAGCACAAGGAGCCCTAGCTAATATGGTATTTGCTTATACAACTTTCCACATCGGTACTATGTTTCTCTAACACAGAATTACACAGCTATCTGATTGTTTAACTGAGAGAGACAAACATTTATTTTACTACATCAGTGACAGATGTTTACGCAATTACACCGTTGGATAACTTCACACTAATGAAATTGTATTTTGTCTGTACTTTGTGAACTTTTCATATTTTTTCAGAACCATTGTGATACTATGAGAGCTTTGAATGACGTATTTGGTATGGGATCATGATTTTTAAAGTTCGTTTCAGGTAGATAACACATTTGAAATCAGCAGAGAATTTTTTTTTTTTAGGTTTTAAAATATTCAGAAAGCTACGACGATTTTGAGATGTGATTGATCTGTTATGATGTTATTATTATGACGATGATGTGTATTATGCTGTTGAGGTATGTTTATGATCAATGAGATGATGCTATATGAGGAATCTGATTATGCTATGTATTTATTATGATGAAATATTGAAGATGTGTTGATGAATATGTATATGTGTAATAAGGTAAGGAATAAGGAGTAGTAGTTAGGGACTCTGACTTGTGAAAAAGGATGTTGGAAACCAAGAATTGTACTTTAAGAGTTATGAAATGTGTGTAAATGCGTGAATGTATCACAACGCCGGCGAAAATTTTTTGCACACTGTTATATTTACAGGATTTTGTTTCTACACATTTGTAACGCAAATTCTCAACCTGTGAAATTTCTGTATGAGACTGTCACTGCTGTCGTAAATATTTCGGTAAGAAAGTTAAGTGACCCTCACGTAATGCATCGTGGACGCCAAGCTGTACAATCTGCCTGGAAAAAAGCCATTAGTGTGTGCCTTTCAGAGGCACAGGTGGAGATAAAAAGAGGCCATTATCCTCGCTATTGACATTTCTTTGTATAAAGCATCACAAATACGACACGCTCATTACTTGGAAACATGATTACTCGTACTTTGTGCTACTTACTGAAATGCTTATGATTTGATGGGAAATATTCGTACATCTGCACACCTGATTATGACAAGTGTCTTTCTACGAGAATTGAGTGAATTTCTACTGGCTTATGAAATGCCACATAGCTGTTGAATGATGTTTTATGGTTTGGTTTGCCTAACTGCTTATTTCATTTGATATCTGTTTTCCAGCTGTGTTGCAGCATTGGTTTTATAAAATAAACTTAAATGCATTTGCTAATGTGAACACTTTCTCTCAACAGATCTATTAAATAATTATTTTATGATCCACATTCTTCGAAAAATGAGCTCTTGGAATGGAAAGAACAATAAGATGGGACTAATAACAGTAACTGCATATATAATTTTCTTTTCAAGTACTTGGTAATTTTTTGTAGAATTAGTTTTTGTGGTGCACCACTTTAATTACATAGACATTAAGATGTGAATATACATTTCCCTTATCTGTATTGTTGTCTTTAGTGTACTGTTTTTTCTGCTTCTGGGTTTGTTATGTTTAGATAGAAGTTATTACATTTACTGCAGCTAGCTTTGCCAATTTGCATTTTTTTCATTGCTGTTTGTATTAATTGTTTTGTGCTGCTGCATTGCCTCATCCCTTAGTTTAGCATCTGAGCTCAGTAGATTTAAGTTAGCTTAAGAGGGGTAGACTATATAAGAGAATGAGTTGCGATGAATTGGAAGAAATTCATTGAGAAGTTTTACGAAAAAAGTACAGAAAGCAGGTATAGATAGCACCTTTTGAAATAATGAAGAACGAAGGGAGATCTCCAAGAAGTAAAGAAAGTTTTGTTTGCAAGATACTGCAGTAAAACAAACCCTGTCCTTTCCCTTTCTGTTATTCCGCTATGTGTTTGTGTACTCTTGTATATTTGTGTTCTTTCTGTCTTTATGTGTGTAGCTAATACGATCTATGCTGTAGATTTTTTCTAGTACTAAGGTACCTTCACTATGATAAGGAATACTGTTATCCTCAAATATAATTTGCATTAATAATTCGTTAATCACTTTGTAAAGATGTTTAGACATTCTTAATTCTGTTCTGTTTCTATGCTCAAGTGTGAAATTAATGTTTCGAAAACTATTCTCATTATTTTATATATTTACTTATGTCATAATTCCTGTAACACTGATGTACATGTTTATTTCTATTCTTTTGTAAAGCCTGTTTTACTACAAATGTTATCTGTATTGTTATGTTCTTTAATGATGTATTTTGTACGTTTGTTATTGTATTCTTATGTTATAAAATTGTAATTGACACCAGTTCATCAAATTAAGTAACTTGTAAATTACATTTCGCTGCACATGTTTCTGTTGGTCATAGTATATGGACAATATGTGAGAAGTAGGGACTGATAGTGTTTGCACGTGTGTTAATAATTCAGCAAGGGACTGGTTAACAGCATTGCTGGTTCTAAGGACAATTAAGAAAAAAACTTTGTGAGTGCACAAGTGGTGGTTTATGGACTTGCTATATTCTCCGCAAGACTCTTCAATGGTGATTGTGCACCTGCACAGTCGCAACGGATGGCTGCTAGCCATCTCTACAAGGACTGAAGTGGGTCTGCACCTTTGATGGCCCACCAATACCATTACTTCTACAAGAACTGCACTGGCTCTGCACCTCTGGTGGCCCACCAATACCGTAATCTCTAACAAGATTACAGAGGTCTGCTCTGTGATGACCTACCTACCAATCAATATTCTTCAAAACTTCGAATGACTCTGCTGTTGGTTTGCTCTGTTGTGGCCAATTACCTATCCGCATGTCAAGAGTCAGCACTGTCTTTCCGTTGAAGGACAACACTACTTCTTCAAGACTGCACGGAAATCCACTACTTCCGTGTGCATTTTCTTTTACTGCTCATACTTTGAGAAAAAAACTGCAATTTTACTGTGATGAATGATCAGGACTGCCTTTATGGACTGTGAGCTTTTGACCAACACTGTATCGATAAGTGTGTGCGTTTGATTTCTTTTTTATTGTAATTATGAAATTTTTTTTTCAAATCTGTATTGGCCACTACCCAAAGCAATTTGTAAAATTTTTTGTGGGGAGCAAGGGGGCTATGTAAGTAGGCTGTTTAGGTTTTTATGTTGGTAACGCCACGTAGCGCTCTGTATGAAAATCACTGGCTGTGCTGCGAGCAGTCTGTGGCTGGTTTTCATTGTTGTTGGCTATTGTAGTGTTGGGCAGTTGGCTGTTAACAGCGCGTAGCGTTGCGCAGTTGGAGGTGAACCGCCAGTAATTGTTGATGTTGGAAGAGAAATGGCGGAGTTTTGAAATCTGTAAGACTGGATGTCATGAATTATGACTTCTGAACACTATTAAGGTAAATACATTGTTTGTTCTCTATCATAATCTTTCATTTGCTAACTATGCCTATCAGTAGTTAGTGCCTTCAGTAGTTTGAATCTTTTATTTAGCTGGCAATAGTGGCGCTCGCTGTATTGCAGTAGTTCGAGTAACGAAGATTTTTGGTGACGTAAGTGATTTGTGAAAGGTATAGGTTAATGTTAGTCAGGGCCATTCTTTTATAGGGATTTTTGAAAGTCAGATTGCGTTGCGCTAAAAATATTGTGTGTCAGTTTAGTGTTGATCAGAATAGGATAAGAGCGAAATGTCTGAGTGCGTTCAGTTCTGCTCAGCTGTTTGAAAATCAAATAATGTAAGAGGTTTATCAGCACAGTAATTAATTAATTTTTCTAAGGGGACGTTTCAATGTCAATAAATCATTTTAAATAACTGAAGTAATGAAGACTGGGGTTTAGCGTTCTGTTGAGTGCGAGATCATTAGAGACGTGTAGAAAATGGAAATAAGCTCTCTTTTGGCAAAGATAGCATAACGATATTTGCCTAAATAGTTTCAGTAAAACCATGAAAAACCTAAAGCCTGATGGCCGTGTGGAGATCTGAACTACCCTTTTCACGAATATGAGTGCATTGTCGTACCACTCCAACAATCTCTGCAGGTAATAGTTTGTATATCTTAGCTACCTATGAGATTTTCTTCGGTAGTGTCATCCATATGTGCCTGCCTGCATTAACAATGCACGACGCCGAACTGAATGCGGACCTGCAGAAAAGGAACAGGTGAGCCATAATTGAGGGACGAGATTCCGCATAAGCTCTGATTTCCTTAGCGTCCTTCAAGTCATTCAGCAAATGTAGCCAACTTAGAAAATGGTCCAGTACATATGTGGCTCCCTTATCGCGCTGTAACAGTTAATTGCTGGGAATAGAGACGAAGTGAGCAGTGCTGCTTGTGGGGCTTGTGAAGTTAAATGGTGTGTTTTTCTCCTGCAAGCTCCTGTGTTGCTGTGGAGCCATAAGGAAATACGTGAAAGCGAGGAATAGCGTGTTCAGGGGATTCTGGATAAGAAAAGAGCGCCGCTGTAAACCGAACTGTGCTCGTGCTCTCTGTAACAGCTAAAGACGAGGCGAATGTGATATTATCTGTATTGCTCTGTGTGTTGTAAGAACTCGAAACTAAATTTTTGTTGGGAGATTTAAGTACATTGGTGTGCGGCAGACTGATCCATTTATAATTTCACGATCATTCACAGCTATGTGCTGCAATATTATTATTGTTATTCTTTTCAAATACTTCTTTTCTATCACTAGTCTGAAGGTTGCCTGACGGAATCAGCGAATTTATCACCTACTCTTGCTCCCCTCCCTTCTTCTTTCCTTCCTTCTCCACCCGGCCGTCCCGCTCTCTCTCAGTGTGTGTGTCTCTCTCTCTCTCTCTCTCTCCCCCCCCCCCACTCTCTCTCTCTCTCTCTCTCTCTCTGTGTGTGTGTGTGTGTGTGTGTGTGTGTGTGTGTGTGTGTGTGTGAGTAAGAGAGAGAGAGCGTGTTCTAATTTATTTGTGAAGACCACGATGTTCAACATTGCAAATCCTATAATGATCACCTGCCTAATATGACGGAAAATAGCCTTCAATATTAATTTAAGTATCCAGCCAACATTATCTTCCTTGTCATCAAAATTATGTTGTTAATCACGCACTCTATATCGGAGACTACTTTTTATATTGCATTAAAATCCGGGTTAACAAGACAGATCAAATGAAAAGTGTTACAGGAAAGCAATGAGCGAACCGAACTGTCAGTATAGAAGTCAGTATTAGCTGGTTATTTATTCAACTCAGTGTTGGACACGATTAGGATTCAAAGACGCATATTGATAGGTGAAATACCATATCGTTTAAACTTGTGATTCAACTATTCGTTAAAAAGAGGAGTATTTATTTATTTGATTCTGTCAGTACTTCTTGTATGCAACTCTAAACTGAACTGAGGAGGAGAGTAGTACATGCCGCACACTTGACTCTTCTAAGCAACAAAAAAGATTCGAACCATGTACAGCAGGCCGGGTTAGCTTTCCCTCAAAATAAAAATGCTTTGTTTCCAGGGATCTCGGGAATCCAACCGGATGCGATCGTTGTAGACACAAGGTATTTCGGGAAATAATGTTTTTCACCATCATCAACTGGTTATGATGGAATGGTCTGTCTGCTCATTGTCGGTGTTATTTATGCCTGTCAGCCTGGCTTCGTTTTCCTGCGCCGACGGTCCGATTGCGGCTGCCACTCGCTGAGTGGCAGTCAAGCTTGGAGCATCGGTTCCGCTTACTCGTGAACGTTCAGTCACAAGCCCCCGCTGGCACGGGAGTAAAACCAGGAGTGTTTACCGGCTTCGTTTATATTAAAACATTGACGGGCACTAGCAACGAGGTCTCGCAGCGTAGCAAAACGGCGTTTGGAAAGTTTTGCGTGGCGTCACCTGAGAGCGGAATTGTCGTGTCGTCTCGTCGAAGCGGAATGTCGAGCTTGGCTGGTGCCTTGGGGTCGCGGCGGCCTCATTCCGCCGACGACACGAGGCGCGTTCTCTTGTCCAAAATGGGTCAAATGGCTCTGAGCACTATGGGTCTTAACATCTGAGGTCATCAGTCCCCTAGAATTTAGAACTACTTAAACCTAACTAACCTAAGGACATCACACACATCCATTCCCGAGGCTGGATTCGAACCTGCAACCGTAGCGGTCGCGTGGTTCCAGACCGAAGCGCCTAGAACCGCTCGGCCACTCCTGCCGGTCGTTCTCTTGCTGTTGCGGGCTGCGCCGCCCGCCTTTTCGAGCAGCTCGGCTGCCGCAGAGAGAGGCTCTGCTCCCCCTAAGAATAGGGAAAAGTAGGCCAGAACCTCGAAGCAGGCCGCGCAACCAAAGGTAGTTTTTCCGCCACCTTCGTCCAGAACGCAGCGTCTGCCATCATGTTATTAGGGCCAGCAATGCAACTGGGAAACCGAACGGTGCCTACAAAGGTTGTAACTGGCAATCCCTGGCAGCGATCCCCCTTTCTGCTCCGGACATTGCGACGCCCACACGAAATGCAAATACACATAGCACACAAACAAATAGCTATATTGTCAGTATTTGCGATCCCCTCCCTCCGTCCCCCTCCTCAGCCCGCTTCTGATTGCCAACGCCCTAAACCGACTCGCCCAACACGTCCTCGACCTAAATGATGGCAAGCAGAAGTCCCCTCAACCGACTAAAATCCTCCCAAAACACACAACTGCGACCCAAACCCCCACCCGGACCTTTAAATCACCCCCCCCCCCCCCTCAAGTGCACGTCGACGAAGCAGCGGCGTGCAAAGAAGACCGCAGGGACATACACAAGAAGGGCAGGAATCCCACCCACCTCCCCAATCCAAACAACCCAAATCGCCCCCCCCCCTACTCCTGAGAAGCCCTCGGTTCCTCAGTCACTGGCACCATCTGTTGCCTTCCTGGAAGGGAACCAGGAAACCGCAGCCCTGGAAGGGAACCGTGAAACCAGGGAGGATATGGAGTGCTTTGTGCTGGTGAGGAAAACCCTTCTCCAGCTGAGACTTCCTCCTACTCGAGGAGTGGAACCCACCCCATACAGGTTTCAGGCAGTGGTCGATGCGTCACAGGAACAACACGAAACAACAACACAGATTCACACATCTGAACGCCTCCCACAGATCGTCGCGGAGTTTCCCTGCAATTACGAGGAACTCCACAACATGATCAAAACACAAATAAAAGTGAACAACTTCAAAGCAAAACCAACAGGGAAGGGGGGGGGGGGGAGACAAAATCAAGATCATGCTACACAACATAGACGACTACAACACCATAAAAAACGTCCTCACTGACAAGAATATACCATATTACACGTTCCCCACCACCAAGACAAGAAACAAAAACATCGTTATTAGGGACGTCTCAATACCTGAATGGCCAGGGATTTGTTGTAAAAATCGTTGAGCAAATGGGCAAAAATGGGGCAGAGAGTAAATGGCCATTATTTCAATTTACTCTGCCAGACATACTCCAGAACAGGCATGAGATCTACATCTATATCTATATCTACATCTACATCCATACTCCCCAAGCCACTTGACTGTGTGGCGGAGGGTACCATGAGTATCTCCACTAGTTCTCCCTTCTATGCCAGTCTCGCATTGTTCGTGAAAAGAAAGATTGTCGGTATGCCTCTGTGTGGGCTCTAACCTCTCTGATTTTATCCTCATGGTCTCTTTGCGAGATATACATAGGAGGGAGCAATATACTGCTTGACTCCTCGGTGAAGGTATGTCCTCAAAACTTCAACAAAATCCCATACCGAGCTACTGAGCGTCTCTCTTGCAGAGTCTTCCACTGGAAATTATCTATCATCTCCGTAACGCTTTCGCGATTACTGAATGATCCTGTAACGAAGAGCGCTGCTCTCCGTTGGATCAAGGTTGTTTTGGTAGTCCCTGTCACCACGGAGCCGCTCCGCTGCAAGAACAAGGCGGTGCAATGCATCAGGTGGCAGGACCTGGATCACATAGCCACCCATTGCCAGATGCCCGTGCGCTGCAGATAATGCGCCGAACCCCTTGACACCAGGACATGCACAATGTAACACATGGACCCACATATAAGGTGTGCGCTGTGTAGGAAAAACCACATGGCAGGGTACCACAGAACACACAGAAGGTAAAGGGTGCGAAGGCCATCCCCACACACTAAAAGAAGACACCATCACCCTAACAAAGAGAGACAAAAAAGAACAACACACGATGATTAAACTTGGGTAAAACCTAGGCCCGACACACCAAGGGCAACATAAGAGGAAGTGGTCTCTCCACCGAAAGACCACGGAAACGCCGAGAAATCGATAAGAGCCCCGTCACTGCATCACCAGACACTCATGCAAAAACAACACCGGAAAAGCATAACAACGACCGGGTCCACCAAGACAGAAGAAGTTCTAGGGAACCCCACACTCAGTCCACCCCATCAGATCAGTTGTTAGGCATTATGGTCCAGACGATGAACTTCGTCATAGAAATGATGAAGGAATTCAGGGAGGCTCAGAGGCAGAACACTCAGATCCTCGTTGCGCTTCAGGCAGTGTCCAGCAGTCGCTCACCTCTGCGACTTCGTCAGTAGTTCCAAACCCCCATCATGGACAGATGACCAAATATCCAAGCCCTGACAATGTGAGTCCTTAACGCAGACGGCATTGTTAATCAAGAGATTGAGTTCAGAGAAGTCATGAAGGAGTTTTCCATCGACATATGCATGATGGGGGAAACCCACCCAAAACCAGGAAAAAATGCGACAATTCCCAACTACGCTTAGCTACCCTAAAGACAGGCCAACCCAAGGCAGAGGAGTGACCATATACATAAAAAGAGGGATCCCCCACCACCAAGTGTTCTTATAAGCTAACAATAAAATCGAAGCCGTGGCAGTGGGATTAACCACTATCACCGGACCCCTAACAATTGTTGCAATCTACTGACCCCCACAAGACGAGACGGACGAGGGAGACATAGCAGTTCTAGGGAAAATTGAAGGAAGACTCATAACAGGAGGCGACTTCAATGCCAAACACCCAGATTGGAACTCTAGAGTAACCTCCAGAGTATTCGCCAGACTGCAACTAGCGCACGACCAGTACTTCGAAACATGGGTCCAGTCGAGTCCACACGTTTTCCAAAAAATGGAGGTAGGCCTGACGTGTTAGACATAGTCGTCACTAGGAGGATCACAGGTGTGTGGCCGCAAGGACAATCAACAGAACGTCCTCAGACCACAACCCAGTGATTCTAGAGGTCGATGCGGGTGAGTGGGTAGCAGTCCCACGGTACCAGACGTCTTACAAACGCACAGACTGGGAGCTATACCGAGGAACTGTCGCCTCTGATATCGATAGCGCTCCGCCATCTACTGCCGAAACAGTAGAGCAAGCGGTACAAGACCTAACAGGTACCATCTTGCTGGCAGTGGACGATGCCACTCCCCCATAAAGGGACGGCCCACATCCGCAAGTGCAATTCCCTGAACATTTGCTAGCCCAAATCCGATACAAGAACAGAGTGGCAAAAGAGTAGAAGATCACCAGAAATAAGGCCACCAGGAGGCTGCTCAATCGTCTACAGAGAGAGCTGAAGGTAGCACTCGTTGAGCACAGAAACAAACAATGGCAAAACCGCCTCACAGCCCTCGAAGTAGACGATCACATACTTAGGCAAGCAACCAAGCAGTTCACCAAAAGACGCGCAAGGATGCCGCCACTGCATGGCAAGCGGGGTCTGGGCTACAGCCATACTGAAAAGGCCAACGCCCTCGCTAACACCTTTGAGAATCAATTTGAAGTGGCAAAACCCCAGGATGAGGAACATGAAGAGGTACTCCGTCGTCAACTGGCTCTCTTCCTCAATGCTGAGGAGGACCCAGAGGAAGAACCCCCAATTTTAGCCCCCGAAGACGTGACAAAGTAATTACGTTCCTCCCTACAAAATAGGCGCCAGGACACGACAGTGTCACCCACCAGTTAAAAATCTTCCGCCCTCGGGTATCGAATACCTCGCGAACGTCTTCAACGAGATTACTCGTACCCACGAGTTCCCAACTTACTCGAAACATGAGGAAGTGGTCGCGATTCACAAATCAGGGAAAGACCCTTTATTCCCGCAGGACTACAGGCCGATTAGCCGATTGCCCACTCTCAGTAAGATCTTCGAGCGTCTCCTGCTAGTACCCATACGAGATGACATCAGTAACGAGAGACTTCTGCCGGATTTCCAATTCGGATTCCGACAGAAGCGCTGGTGGAAGCAGCCACAGAGGACTTCAACCACAGAGGCTACTGAGGGATAGTGCTACTTGTTGTGGCCAAAGCCTTCGACTTAGTGTGGCATAAAGGGCTAATATAAATGTTATACACACAGAACTTCCCTGGGAGCATAGTCCACCTACAAGTGGACATTGATATGTGTTGTGTCCACCTTTCGCCTTTATGTCGGCTTTAACTCTGCTGAAGACACTTTAAATACAGTGTCTCAATGTCTGTGGAAGAATAGCAGACCTTTCTTCCTCAAGAGCTGAAACCAGTGGAGGTAGTGATGCGAAACGGTTGGGCCTGGAGTGAACTCGACGTCCGACCGCATCCCACGATTTTTTCTTGGGTTCAGGTCAGGAGTTTGGGCAGACCAACCTATTTCAGGACTGTTAGTGTCCACAGACCATTGCCTCACACATGCTACTTTATGACAGCCTGCATCTCCTCTCCGAACTGTTCCTCCACTGTATACAGTATGCACTGCAGTAAAATGTGTTCATATCGCTTCACATTTATTATTTTACGAAGTGCAATGATGGAACCACACCCTAATCACGAAAAAAATGCGCATTCCGTAACACCACCTCCTCTGTACTTCACCATTGGTATTAAGCATGATAGCAGTTACCGTTCTGCAGGCATTCGCCACCCAAACCATTCCATTGGATTCACACAGGCTACAGTATGATTTATCACTCCCAATTAGACACTTACATCGCGCAAAGTCTCCTGACCGACCCATTCTGCTGTTACGTAATTTCTTCTGACAACTCTGTGCTCCCTGTCTCGCTTTTTACTAATGTGTTTGCCTCTCGTGACATTTTAACGGTACAGCCTCCCCCAAGAAGCATATGAAATGTCTCATACCACCTTTTTTTCATATGCATCCGAATAGTAATAGGACGAGTGAATGCTTCCTAGGGATTTGTATGAGTGTCTTTATGTGTATATCATTCTGTACAATATGGTAAAAGACTTGATATTCACTGTGAAAGCATATAGAATGTTCTGGAAGGATGTATACTGTCATGATTGTCAGGGGATTGTTGTCATTAACAAAATTATGTACAGGTGCTAAGTTAGATGTTTAGTCAAGAAATTGAAGTATTAAATATCTGGCGGCAAATATTAAGAGGCTATGGAAATGTTGGCATAAGTGGTTGGCGCTTCTAATTACCTTAAATGCAGTTGATTGGTGTGTTGACACAGACAGCATCATTATCTTGAGAAACGGCTTAAAAGATATTACCAAGGTATGTATTTTCATTTTTATCTATATTTATGTCCTCCTCTGTAATAACTATCCTTTGTAATTACATTTCAAATTAACTCTCCAATTGATTACACCACACGACTTTCCGACTTTCAGAATTTAAAGCCTTATTTGTAAATTTTACGGATAAAGCACGAGATTTCTACTGGCATTAAGTGTTAGTAACCAAATCCAAACTGTAATTAATTACGTAACTAAAATACACTCCTGGAAATGGAAAAAAGAACACATTGACACCGGTGTGTCAGACCCACCATACTTGCTCCGAACACTGCGAGAGGGCTGTACAAGCAATGATCACACGCACGGCACAGCGGACACACCAGGAACCGCGGTGTTGGCCGTCGAATGGCGCTACCTGCGCAGCATTTGTGCACCGGCGCCGTCAGTGTCAGCCAGTTTGCCGTGGCATACGGAGCTCCATCGCAGTCTTTAACACTGGTAGCATGCCGCGACAGCGTGGACGTGAACCGTATGTGCAGTTGACGGACTTTGAGCGAGGGCGTATAGTGGGCATGCGGGAGGCCGGGTGGACGTACCGCCGAATTGCTCAACACGTGGGGCGTGAGGTCTCCACAGTACATCGATGTTGTCGCCAGTGGTCGGCGGAAGGTGCACGTGCCCGTCGACCTGGGACCGGACCGCAGCGACGCACGGATGCACGCCAAGACCGTAGGATCCTACGCAGTGCCGTAGGGGACCGCACCGCCACTTCCCAGCAAATTAGGGACACTGTTGCTCCTGGGGTATCGGCGAGGACCATTCGCAACCGTCTCCATGAAGCTGGGCTACGGTCCCGCACACCGTTAGGCCGTCTTCCGCTCACGCCCCAACATCGTGCAGCCGCCTCCAGTGGTGTCGCGACAGGCGTGAATGGAGGGACGAATGGAGACGTGTCGTCTTCAGCGATGAGAGTCGCTTCTGCCTTGGTGCCAATGATGGTCGTATGCGTGTTTGGCGCCGTGCAGGTGAGCGCCACAATCAGGACTGCATACGACCGAGGCACACAGGGCCAACACCCGGCATCATGGTGTGGGGAGCGATCTCCTACACTGGCCGTACACCACTGGTGATCGTCGAGGGGACACTGAATAGTGCACGGTACATCCAAACCGTCATCGAACCCATCGTTCTACCATTCCCAGACCGGCAAGGGAACTTGCTGTTCCAACAGGACAATGCACGTCCGCATGTATCCCATGCCACCCAACGTGCTCTAGAAGGTGTAAGTCAACTACCCTGGCCAGCAAGATCTCCGGATCTGTCCCCCATTGAGCATGTTTGGGACTGGATGAAGCGTCGTCTCACTCGGTCTGCACGTCCAGCACGAACGCTGGTCCAACTGAGGCGCCAGGTGGAAATGGCATGGCAAGCCGTTCCACAGGACTACATCCAGCATCTCTACGATCGTCTCCATGGGAGAATAGCAGCCTGCATTGCTGCGAAAGGTGGATATACACTGTACTAGTGCCGACATTGTGCATGCTCTGTTGCCTGTGTCTATGTGCCTGTGGTTCTGTCAGTGTGATCATGTGATGTATCTGACCCCAGTAATGTGTCAATTAAGTTTCCCCTTCCTGGGACAATGAATTCACGGTGTTCTTATTTCAATTTCCAGGAGTCTAATACAAGAGACATTATTGTAATTAAAGTTGAGACTGATATTTTATATTTAAAACTACACATAATATTTAAAAAAATTATGTAATACCATACTGTATTTTATACCTTATTCGGCTGTAACATAACTTTCTTTACGTTTTGTAAATTTTAATTGTAACAAGAAGAGTTGTACAAAATTAATAATGAGTTATTTTGAAATTTATTGTTAAAATTTTATATAGAGCGATGCAGCGACGCTTTAAGTTAGTTGTTGAGTTTTTAGTTCATCAGTCAGTCAAAGATATTTGTGAGGTATGTCAGTCAGTGTTTTGTTAACGTGACGAGTATGCAGTTCAGTTGTCAATAAATTTGGTGAAGTTGGAAACTGTTATATTCTTTCATCAAATGAACTCCAGGCAATAGAAAGTTAAGTTAAATATAACGATACGAGGGGAACGTTATAACATGTAGGAGTCAGTTATTGATTAAATGCGAGTTTCCGGTACTTTTGAACAGACGGTGTAACACCTAAGCGGTATCTTTTGGACATGAACAGCCAGTATCAAACCATCAACGCCTGCCACTTGCTTAATCTAAAACTGATAGTCTGCTTCAATATCCCATACTCCATTACTCTAAGGCTTATGAATCGATTTCACCGAAATAATAATGACTAGTAGTGCTACAAGAAGATAATAAACTTCTAGTTTTCGTGGAGTACACAGCCTTATATTTTTTCTGAGGAAAAGAGAAGGGACCAGTTGTCATTTGTTGATTGTTTGGTTTGTGGGGAGCTCAACTGCGCGGTCATCAGCACGTAGTGATTTGCTATCAGAGGTTTGACGTTTGCTTTAATATTATCATTCGGTAGTATTATTCTTAAATAAGAACCTACTATATGATTCATGAAGCCTACCGCCATTTTCTTCTGTTGTGTTGTTAGCTATCTTTCCTGTCATCGAAAGGAATATATAAACTGAGGTGACAAGTCATGGGATACTGATATGCACTTATACAGATGGCCGTACAGAAGGTGAAAAGAGGTTGTTGAATGTCATAGTTGACATTTGTACACAAGTGATTCAAGTGAAAAAGTTTTCAGTGTGATTATGGCCACACAATGGAGACTTTGAACGCGGAATGGTAGTTGGAGATAGACGCATTGGACCGTCCATTTCGGAAATCGTTATCGAATTCAGTAATCTGAGATTCACAGTAACAAGAGTGTGCCGAGAATACCACATCATCTCTTACCACGGACAATGCAGTGGCCCACCGAGAGCAGCGGCGTTCGCGTTGTCAGTGCCAACAGACAAGCAACACTGCTTGAAATAGCCGTAGAAGTCAACGTGGGACGCGCTACAAATACATCCGATAGGACAGTGTGACGAAATTTGTCTTTAATGGGCTGTAGTAGCAGACGACAGACATATTCTGGGAGAAGGCTGATGGCTATCCCCACGAGACATGTTTTCCGCGTCCCCACGGATCCATCCTGCTCCGTATCGCTGGAATGGTGAAATATTAGAGAAACATCCAGGCCCTATCCCTAGGAGAATCATAAACAGTTTAAATCTGTTTGAACTGTCTCAATACCATTCATTTACACTCGCAATTGTATCATAGCTGAACTGTGTGGGAAGTGTCGGCAGCAATGATCTGCTGAACACTGCTTGGTCAGGGTAAACTCTGTTGACCTTGAAAAGAAACAAATGTACTGTTTTACGTCTAAATATGGAAAAGACTTACTACGGTTTGACTATTCTATTGGTGGTATGTCATTGGAAACAGTCAAAGTCGTTAAATATCGGCAAGTATGCGCTAAACCAAACTAAAGTTGAGCGATCGAAGAAAAATATGTGTAGGAAAATTTAATGATAGAGTGAGATTTAACGGAGGAATCTGAAGGGAAAGTAATGCATTCACTAAGAAGATTGCTTAAAAAAGCCAAGTTATACCCAATCTTGAGTATTGCTCAGAAGTCTGTGAATCATAGCAAGCAGTGCTACTAGATTACATGAGAGAAATTCAATGAGGAACTTCCTGTTTCCGCATTGCATTGATTTGTCAGTAAGAGAGTTTCACGAAGACTTTTAGATTAGATTGGGCATGTAACATGTCAAAAAAACACATTAAAAATGAAATTAGAAAAACTTGAATTTCATTAATTTTAATAATCCTTAGTCAATAAACAGTAAAATTATGCACATGAATTAAAATTAAACTTCTAATATTTACAGGTTTAATACTTACATCTGCTTTCATTAAATCCATCATTCACACAGTAGCTACTTACTTGACTATTACAACCAAGTATTGCAAAAAATTAAAGTATAATAAATTTTCATTAAAATATTCTACTGCACTTTTTGAGAAATTCATGGATGGAATAGAAGGAGTTGGCCACCAAAAACTACTTTAAATTATGTGTAAATAGTGCCTTGTCTGAAACTAAACTCTTAATGATTGCTGGTAAATTATCGAAAATATGCGTTGCTGAAAACTGGACTCCTTTCTGGGCACGAGTAAGTGATTTTAAATCTTCATGTATATTGTTCTTGTAACTGGTATTGATACTGTTTACCAAGCAGTTAGTTGGGAAAAGATATGTATTATTTACAACTAATTTCATTAAGGAACATATATACTGAGAAGCAATGGTTAGTATGTCCAATTCTTTGAATAGATTTCGACATGAAGTTCTTGGGTTTACACTACACATTACTCTTATTATACGCTTCTGTACTCTAAAAGCTTTTTCTCAGTTTGTGACGTTACCGTAAAATATGATACCATATGACATAATGGAGTGAAAGAAAACAAAATATGCCAGCTTTTTTATATTTATATCTCCTATGTCTGACAGCTTTCGCATTGCAAACACAGACTTGTTTCGGCGCTTTAGAAGTTCGTTAGTATGTTGCTCCCAACTGAATTTATTATCAAGTTGTAATCCTAAGAATTTTACACTCTCAACTTCATCATATTTTATACACATACTAGAAGGAAATCTCTTGGAAGTTCTGAACTGCATATAGTGGGTATTATCATAGTTTAATGTCAATGAATTGGCTATGAACCACTTATTAATGTCAGTAAAAATTTGATTAGCTGCCCATTTTAAATTTATATTTGGCTTACTATTTATTGCAATGTTATCATCTGCAAATAAGACAAACTTGGCATCTGGTAATGTATAAGATGACAGATCATTATTATACACAAGAGAAGTAGTGGACCTAGTATGGAACCTTGAGGAACACCACATGTAATTTCTTCCCAGTCAGATGATGTCTGACTACCTACATCTGAAGTGTTACGTAATGGCACCCTTTGTTTTCTATTAGTGAGATATGACTGAAACCACGTTGCAGCACTACCAGGGATGCCATAATATTTTAATTTACTTATAAGAATGCTGTTATTCACACAGTCAAAAGCATTTGACAGAATATGCCAGTTGCCTCTAATTTGTTGTCTAATGAATTAAGGACATTTTCACTGTAAGTGTAAATAGCCTTTCCAATATCAGAAGCCTTAAGAAACACAAACTGTGACTCTGACAGTATGTTATTTTCACAAAGGTGCTTAAGCAGACACTTGAACATAACCTTTTCAAAGGTTTTTGAAAAAGCTGGAAAAAGTGAGATTGGTTGGTAATTCAACAGCATTTCTTTGTCCCCTTTCTAGTGGAGAGGTGTAACTTCAGCATATTTAAGCCGGTCGGGGAATGTTCCTGTGATAAGTGGTTGATTACACAAACAACTTAAGATATGACTAAGCTCACATGAACACTCTTTTATTAACTTTGTTGATATGCTTTGATTTCAAGGACTTTATGATGGATTCTCTTTCTTTGGGTGAAGTAAGTGTCAATTCCATTTTATTGACATTGCTTGTGTGCACTGGTCTCATATATTCCATTGCATTATTTACTGAACCAGAGAACCTCATGCCATCAGTAACAAAGACAAAATGCTTGTTTCAATGATTTGCAACACAACATGCGTTTGTTACCAGGCACTTTTAACTCATGGTAAAAATCTTATTTAAGCGAGAATAAGTCAAATTAAATTAGTGAAAAAGAAGAAAACCTGTTTACGAAAGATTAGGTCTAGTCTCAATCGTATGTAGACAACGTTATTTTAGTGACAATAAGTTACATTACCGAAAAAAGAAGAAAAACACGTTTCCAAAAACAGGCCTAGTCGCAACTGTATGTAAACAAAGCTACTACCGTATGTGCAAAGTTTCCAGATACCGGAACTTTAAATTGACGCCGTGTTTCGCAAAATAAGAGTTAAACAACAAAGGGATACGCTTTTCGTAACTTACTGGAACGGAACAGATCAATTAAATGAGATTCTATAAGTTTTACTGCGCTAAAATGTATGCAAGAATAGGATCGTAACCCTACTTTATGTTCCTTTCGCGATTTCAGGAATAATACGCGAAGAGAAGTGAAGCCTTTAATAGTAAGCTTGCAAAACACATTAATACACGTATTAAACTAGTTTCCTGAACTAAACAGTTTTATTACAGTCTAAATCACTTATCTGTACGGCAGGACAAAACTCACGCGTCTCGCCTGGTGCAGGGATACCAACACACTGCAGAGGTAGATACGGCAAGAGAGGCGATATATATCAAAGACGATTCTTATAGCACAAATTCGTATAGAAGTCAACTAAAATATGAGGTACCCTTACCGATATTTCCCTAAATGAAGGTGATCTTAAAATCAGAAACTGTCTAGCTGATACAGAGACTTGCCGGCCTTTCTTTCATCACATTATCCGCGAATGTAACGGAAGGGAATAAGTGATGATAGTACACTATGTGCTCTCTACGATACACCACAAAATAATTTGCTGAGTAAAGCAATATAAATGTAGATGTGTCTCCGATCCAGTCCGAGGCTGTTCCGGATTTTCCCTTGAAACTTAACACCTCATTTCCATAAAAAAAAATTTCTCAGTATCATTCGTCTCTCCATATTTGTTGTCCTATGATAATTGCAGTCATATCTTAGGTTAATTTTAAATTCAAACCTAAAGGCTCGTATCTTCGAGAATTCTGCTTCAACCTTCCTGTGAGTGCCGTATCTAATAAACGACTGCCACATAACCTACCTGGTAGACATCGCCTATGAATCAAGACAAAACATAATAATATCTCTTGTGAAACTTCCTGGCAGATTAAAACTGTGTGCCCGACCGAGACTCGAACTCGGGACCTTTGCCTTTCGCATGCAAGTGCTCTACCATCTGAGCTACCGAAGCACGACTCACGCCCGGTACTCACAGCTTTACTTCTGCCAGTACCTCGTCTCCTAACTTCCAAACTTTACAGATGCTCTCCTGCGAACCTTGCAGAACTAGCACTCCTGAAAGAAAGGATATTGCGGATACATGGCTTAGCCACTGCCTAGGGGATGTTTGCAGAATGAGATTTTCACTCTGCAGCGGAGTGTGCGCTGATATGAAACTTCCTGGCAGATTAAAACTGTGTGGCCGACCGAGACTCGAACTCGGGACCTTTGCCTATCAGTTGCCCGGAAAAGCAAAGGAAATGCTAAAATTCGAGAATGAGTACGTTTGACACTTTTCATATTTTCTAGGTTATTTAGCACGTTAACAAGAAGAAACATATATACGAGGGACGTTTGAAAAGTCCGTGCAAAAATAAAAACTACTTACGTGTTTGGGGTAATCCTTTTTTATTTTTCAACATAGTCTCCTTTTAGACTTAAACACTTCGTCCTACAATGTTCGAATTTGTTGATCCCTTCCGAATAATAGGAATTGTCCAAGTCTGCACAATATCTATTAGTTGTTGCAATCACCTTCTCGTTTGAATAAAATCTTTGTCCCACCAGCCATTTCTTCAAATTGGGGGAACGAATAGTACTCCGTGGGAGACAAGTCTGAAGAATAGGGGAATGTGAAACGAGTTGGATTATTATTTTCATTAATTTTGTGACCACAACTGCTGAGGTGTGTGCTGGTGCATTGTCGTGATGGAAAAGGACATTTTTGCGGTCCAATCGCCGGCGTTTTTCTCGCAGCTCGCTTTTCATACGGTCCAGTAACGATAAATAATATGCACCTGTAATAGGTTTACCCTTTTCCAGGTAGTCGATGAGGATTATTCCTTGTGAATTCCAAAAGACAGTCGCCATAGCTTTTCCGGCCGAAGGACTGGTCTTCGCCTTTTTTTGGTGAAGATTCTCCCTTGGTAACCCATTGTTTAGATTGTTGTTCGGTCTCAGGTGTATAGTAATGTGTCCATGTTTCATCAACAGTAACGAAACGACGCTTAAAGTCCTGCGAATTCTTCCTGAACAGCTGCAAACAATCCTTGCAACACTTCACACGATTCCGTTTTTGGTCAGGCGTGAGCAATCTTGCGGATAGCTTTCTCATGTCCAAATACTTACGCGAAATATTATGTACCCGTTCATTCGAGATGCCCAGAGGACTAGCAATCCCACACACCTTAACTCTTTTGTCATCCATTACCATATCTTTGATTTTATCAATGATTTCTGGAGTCGTAACCTCCATACGGCGTCCAGGATGTTCAGCATCACTTCTGCCCATATGGCCACTTTGAAAATTTTGAAACCACTTATAAACTGTTCTAATCGAAGGTGCAGAGTCAGCGTAATGTTCATCAATTTTCTCTTTAGTCTCCTGAGGTGTTTTGCCTTTCATAAAGTAATGTTTAATCACCACACGACATTCTTCTTCGTCCATTTTTTGACAATCACTTGATGTCCTTGATTCACACGAACGCCAAACACAAAGAAATAGACCATTATGGCTAAAACGTGGTGTGAATTCTTTCCAAAGATGCTACTAAGTTAACATGAACTCAATACGTGCTGGTGATGCCATCTCTCGGAATTTGCACGGACTTTTCAAACGCTCCTTGTAGTTCCGGAAATGGAAGAGTTGCTGCATAAATTCTTGAATACATTTCCGTCTTAGTATTTAGTTTAGCATTTAATGATCATATTTTTTTTGACATTAGCAGACCTACTAGAAACTAATATTTCATATTTTATAAACAAGAACTTAAGTTACGAGTATTACATTGTAATCTACTTTAGTTAATCGAATTTCAGAATTTAATTCAACTTACAAAATACAGGAAGTACAAAGAAAGAGTCAGAATTTCAGAGCAGAATTCGACGCAGATAAATTTAATCCTGCTATCTGCAGTGGGTTACATTCTGTTAGCAGAATATTCTACAGGTTTTTTTTTTTTTTTTTTTTTTTTTTTTTGCTGTCATGGATATAGACAGAAAAGTAAAAAGAACCCGTTGTTAAACCAGAACAGCGGCTAGATATCACCCACTGATAAAGGATGGTTGGAGTGGAGTAATTACTATATTTCAGTTTACGTCTAATGGATTACATTTCTTTCCGCATTACAAATGACTTATTATCGATGGCTGAGAGAGTATATGTAACCTTGCTTTTTTAGCGATATCATGAAACATTTCAATTTGTATTGTAATCGTTATATTTTTTTAATAGAACGAGCCATTTTAGGTACTCACGGTATACTTAGAAACGTTGGTTGGCCTTCCTCTGTGCTCATATTCCTTTCATTCTTGTGCAGTGTGGCTGCTTCCTTGCTTCAGACCAATTTGCCCCTGTCATCTTCTTCGGTTTTTCCTCCTGGTCAACTTCCCATTGTTCAATATTAGATCAGTAGTTTCTCTGTTCTGTATAACTTCTTACGTGATTCCAGTCAGTCTTCAATATTTTGTTTTCCCAGTTGATGTTAAGGTCTCTCTTACTGGTTAACCCCTGCCGTCATAAAACTCAACTATTTATCTTCCAAGTTTATTTGGTTTCATACTTCTGAGACGGCAGTAAAATTGTAATCTGTGTTTTCTAACGTTACTTTCAATGTCTATGTGTTCTTTGATCTCTCAGTTGTTTCTTATCCTGAATAGCTCGCCTATGCAGTTTGGTTTCAGGAATGTATTTAGCAATTTTTCCATCTCTTACTTCAATATTTTCGATATCTGCTACCCTGCTCAAAATAAGCGTTGCTAAATCGAGGACACACGCTAATTTGAAGATGAAGTTGTGATGCTCCCAGTTCACTGCATACTAATTGATCATCCGTGTTTTATAATCCATTTATTCAGTTATTTCACTGGGCAGCTATACTGAGGTATTCACATGAATTGATTACATTTTGTTTCCATATATTTTGGCACTTATTCGTTGTAAGTAATATATTCTGCCTTTTACAATGAAATCTGCATACATAACTTTCTACAACGTCTCTTAACAATTCAGTCTCTTTCTGGGCTGTTGTGATATCGCGAGTCAAGGCTGAAAGATCATCTGCACAACAACAGAAGCCTGTCCCTAACTTCCTCTGCCTGTTCTTGATGTATATGGAAGTTAATTTTAGGAACAGATTTTGGCTTATGAAAATCTATTATTCCTTTCACAAGCACACAGATGGGTAATAATATAGAGATTCGATATCCTTGTCTAACTTCGGTTCTGCTGCTGGAAGGGCCAGATACTTCTGTTACGGATTTTACTTTGAATTTTGTGTTCGTTTGCGTCTGTTTTATGTTTGCAAGGATTCCGTGCTCTAAACTCTGTTATTTAAAACTCTGACTCACGGGCAGCTGCATCGTAAACTTTTTTCAGTTCTACAAATGTACGAAATGGATATTTATTACATACCCTTCGATGCTTTAAGGTTAGTTTCAGGTTCACAGCCCGGTCTGAACAAGACCTGTAGGGTTTTAATCATTCCTGTTGTTCTTCAGCTTCAGATTTGGACTAAAACTGTTGGCCAAAAAGACGTTATGATATAAGTTTTATACAGGATTACCAGTAATCATGTTTATCCATGGTTATTTACGTCAGTTCTGTCTCTTTCCTATGAAAGAGGGTGAATTAATGCTACTATTCAAACTTCTGTTATATGTTATGGCTCCGTTGTTTATGTAATTATAACGATTTCTTATACAGTGGTTTAAACATATCTGCTATAACTCCATTCTGTGCAGACGTTTTCTTAGTTTTATAATGCTGTAAGATTCAACTCGTGTCTCAATGATATCAGGATTCGAAATCCCTTAGGATACCTGATCTGATATGAGGCATGTCCTGAAGACTTAATTCTGGCCACGGCAAATAAATAAATTTCCCGAAGTTGAATACTCGGGACAGGGTGCTGTATTTCAGACGTCAAAGTGTTCTTACTGTGCTATACTCGGAGCTGCTGCTGGATATCCCAACGTGTCGTTTATGCTTGGAAGTGACGGTAATTGCGATGCAGACGGTGTTCCCAGGCCGCGGCAAGGCGGAAAGCGGCGCCATCGTTACCTCCAGCTTTCACGCTCGGCGCGCAAAAACCAGTTCCCTCCGATCGGTCTCTTTTAAACTGGAACACAAGAATGGGCGCATATTTCTTTAGAAACTCCCTTCGCCGAATAAGCACTGCCTGGAAATATATCCCCGGCGAGAGTACACTACAAAGGGGAAAGAAATATTTGCGCCGCTGCCGCCAAGCGGATACAGACATCAAAGCCGGTGTGCAATAAATCGCGCCTTGCGGCTCTCGCATGACGGACACGTCGAGTCGCAGCAGCGTCGCATTTAAGCGGCCATTTCTCTGCGCAGCCAACCGGGCAGGCGAGGAAAAAATTAAAAAAAAATAAAAATTAAAAAATGCCACTGGAAATCCGGCCGGGCTAAACGCTCGTGGCGCCAGATTCATTCTGAGCGTTTTTGCCATTTGTTTCCTCTCCATTTTTAATTGACAGCCGATTTAACTTCTCGTTGTTTGTTAACAATTGCAGCTGTTGGCAGCCTTGGGTTTGCAGTTATTTCGCGTATATATGCGATTGCTGAACGCTCACTCACGCAGAGGCTCTGCACTCAGTTAAACAAAACTGATTCTTTCACCGAGCTTAATCATCAACGAGAGAAAACAGTGCAGTTGGCAGAAAATACAGTGATTCTCTTCCAATTTTCTCTCTCTTCTCCGAATTATCGTATGGGTAACCATGGAAATAAAAGTAGGTGACCCCTTGTCATATATTGCTTCGGAAAAATCACAGGACAGTTAACATTCAATAAGTAAGAGAGGTATTTCTTTCTCAAACAATGGTCGATTTAAATCTTAAGAACCGGGAAGAGCAGACTCTCTTGTGCAGATTCGATGAGAAATGGTGTACTGGTCTAGTGTCGCAGACCAGTGTCGCATATCTGACGTGGCTCTTCAGAAGTGCTCGTATCTCAGTTTCAGTGCTTGTTCGTTTCTTCCTTTCTAAATAAAGTACCCGGCGGTAAGTATAAAGAGCAGAGAGCTATAACGATAACACATGTATAATACAATTCACTGCTTGACGACAAGCACTTGTCATTTTTTCTTTGATTCCCACGCGTTTCAGCATTAAGCCATTTTAAAAGAAATAAATGAGAAATGCAAGCATACATTGAGAGAAAAACCCCCGAACTTGTACCTGCCAAGATCCTGTTGATACAAAGTATCGTGTCATTCACACGAAACGTATGTGCAAACTGGGTCACATGTAGCCATGGAAAGATAAGGAAACAGCTCCGCCAGACGGTGCTAACGTACAAAGATGACTTTTATGCAGTAGGAATCGCAGAATATTACGTCATATGCGATCCCACTTGTCTGTATTGTTCATTACACTGACAACGTAAGTGAATTTCCTGCGGCACGTCGTATTCAATCAAAAATCGAGCAACGAATGACTTCCAACACATTAATACGCTTTTATTTAAGAGAAAACAGCCTATTATATGTAAACTAGGTTTTGGTTAACATTCAAAGACTATTCTTTAGGTCGCCTGCACTAGGTAATATTTTATGTATCAGGTAACAAAAGCGGAACATTACTAATATTACTGAGAGATATGTTGATGCGCCATCCAGGATATTTACTAGCACATGTTTCCTTTATTGATGAATCCTCCGCCTCGCTTTAGTTCCTTCATTATAATGATGCAGGGATGTAGAAACGCAGCTCTATAAACTTGGATATGTGACAAAAGCTATTTTCCAAATAAGTACATTTATGTGTCAAGTGTTACAGTATAAACTCTAAAACAACATATACTGCGGTTCCATTATTACATTCGTACCACAAAATTCAATGTATCCTGACACAAACTGAACTTACTACAGTAGATGTATCTTTTGAATTATGCTGTAAAATAGCAAATTTCAAGACCTTAATACTAACATCTCAAATTTGCTCCTTTATAAATTACAGTTTGTATGTAAAACAAATGCGAACGTTGCACAAATTATTTTACACGATATGCTCAGGATAGAACAAAAAGTTTCCTACTAGTGTCAAGTCACCGTTGACTGTGAAGGAGACTAATTTTCCTTTTCACTGCAGTAAGACAGATGGCGTGCTTTTCATGTTATAGTCTAACAGTTAAAAAATATAAAAGTAGCTAATTGATAAATAGGTTTTAATATTTATCCAAAAGCAACTCAAAACTCTTTTGCACCATTGTTCTCATATATCTTCCTTCTAACTCACCAGTTTATACAAAAATGAAATTATTAAGTATTTATGATGTTCTCAGATTGTCTTATTAAGCTGAAAATTTTCTTGATGTGAAGAAGATGTGGCTGTGATCTGAAAATAGTCGATGTCGGTGGAAGCCGGATATTTGAGAGAGATATCTGCTGCTCGTGCCAGTAAATACAGACTGTAAATAGGTCTCGTTTTCCTTTGGGGCTCTGCTACTTTATCGTATGTTTTTCCGGTCTGAACTTTGCTTGCAGCAGGCAAGGTTACTCAGCGGTTAAGAAGTGCACTGTAATCGATTTTTCTGATAAAATTTTTACGTTCCTAAACATTCAAGTTATTATGTTCTGCGTTTGTTCTGTAGCAGCTCAAGTGGTTAGTGTCTCTGATTGCAGATAATTATCAACATGAAAACAGTTGCGGAGAAATGTTCTTAGTGACAAAGTTTATAAATAGCTACCTTTTCTTCATCATCTTCTTATATGTAACTTTGTCAGCATTACCCATTGTACATCACAGGGCCATGTACCTATCTTGTGAAAATTGTCAGTGAAATTCCATTCGTCGTAAGTGCCAAAGATTCGTGAAATGCACAGCCTTTTTAATGTAATACATAGCTACTAGTTTACTGGCTGTAGCCGGCCGGAGTGGCCGAGCGGTTCTATCGCAGGTTCGAATCCTGCCTCGGGCATGGATGTGTGTGATGTCCCTAGGTTGGTTAGGTTTAAGTAGTTCTAAGTCCTAGGGGACTGATGACCTCAGAAGTTAAGTCCCGTAGAGTTCAGAGCCACTTGAACCATAAACCATAGGAAAAGGAAAGTTACTAAATGACAGCAACTTGTCTTTTCATAGAGATTTATATTTAATGCTTCTTTTTTTTTTTATCGCGAACACGATTTTCCATACCGTTCATCTCCTCCTGTTTAGGATAACAGACAGGTAGATGTAGGTTATCAAGTGTTTTACATGAGCTCCATGAATAATCTCTACGTGAGCGAAACCCAACAGCTCTTGGGTAACGCAGAAGAAACTCTGACATACACGAGGGCGTGCTGAAAAGTAATGCTTGCGAATTTCTTATGTTAGAACTCGCAAAGCTTTGTTTAATAAACATACTTTATTAACATTCTTCATCTTTATTCCTCATGTCTATGTATTTATTTCTCAACACTGTCTCCCTGGCGACGGCCACATTTCTCGCTATGAGAGGCCAATTTGTTGATACTGATGAAAATCGGATGGGGCCAAGTTGGGGCTTTATGGAGAATGATAATGGATCGAAGGCGTCAGATTGTTACAGATGCCCGCAGTGCTCATGTGTGGTCTTGCATTTTTATGCTGTTGGAGAGGGTGTTCCATGTAAGGACGAACACTTCGAATTCATGTTTTCAGTTTTCGGAGGGTCTCTGGCGTATCGACATAGTTCGTTACACACCGCCACGTAACACGCTACAGTTCGGAGTCCCATATAATACTGAGAACAGAATAAATAATTCGGAGGCATTACTCTTCAACACGTCCTCGTATGTCCACAGGCAGATTTCCTTTCTTCATTCTCCTTGTAAATTGGTATTTCTTTAGGAATGTCATTATTTCAGTTACTATCTGTCGATGTCTTTAGTCCATCTCTTGAAGCACGTAAACATATTGTGACCGATTTTCGACAAAAAATTGAAAATCAATTATAACAAGATAAAAATTGTATCCAGTCAATACAGTGACAATAAGAGACCACAAACAAAAATGAGGCCATACAACAATTGATAAATTCCTAAATTCTGTCACTAGACGTAATGATGTACAGGAAAGTTAATAAAGGAATGGTTAAAACGGCCCGGAGGGCTTTTGCTAGCCTAAATAGTGTATTCATAAGCATGTTTTAAACGTCATAAACAGAAATGAATGTTAATCACGACTGTGAGACGTAGACTTTCAGTGTGATAACCATTAAATATCAGAGGTTCCTGTGGTCATCACTGTAGGGATTATGTTGCAAAAAACTGGGAGAGACAATAAAAAACGTGTGGGTCTTGGAAGAGACAGGAGCAGAAGATGTAATTAGCACTGTAATGAAAATGAAATGGGGATTACTGGGACATGCACCGCGACGTACGATTGAGAGGTGGGCCAAGGAAGTTACGTGGTTCAAATAGTTCTGAGTACAATGAGACTTAACAGCTGAGGTCATCAGTCCCCTAAAACTTAGAACTACTTAAACCTAACTAACCTAAGGACGTTACACACATCCATGCCCGAGGCAGGATTCGAACCTGCGACCGTAGCACTCGCGCGGATCCGGACTGAAGCGCCTGGAACCACTCGGCCACCACGGCCGGCAAGGAAGTTACTTGTTGAAGTCGATAAGAGAAAAAAAGTCCCAGACTAAAAACGTGTGCATGGCTTTAGAAAACACGGATGCATATCACAGAAACGGTTGGAAAAATCTGGAAAAGGTCAACGGTCGTAACTCTATGTCAAATAGCTGTTGGTGGTTCAGAAGACAATCCTATTACGCATCACAATGCCCCGCGTCCGTTACACCACGAAAGGTGAAGGAGGACTGTTGAATATATTTCTGTTTCTTCTTTCATGATCTGCGGCTGCGGAAGCCATCGGTTTGACGGAGGATTGATGATGCGCTCCTAAGGACCAGATGGATACCTACTGCTCTCCCTGAATAACTTACGTTTTTCCCTCTCTGTATATCTAACACAATCAATGTAAGAAAGTGGTATTCAAATAGAAACACATAGTTGAAACAGAAATTCACAATGCTATTATTTCCGTTTGACGATTTGACAGTTCGGAATATGCGTCCAATCACTAACGTATAATCGTTACACATTACATAGTACAATATTATCGCATCACGCCTGGGAGGGATATGTCTATTACTGTTCATCCAAAACGATTAATCATCGAAAATACTAACAACCTTAGAAAAATAATCGTAAAATGGCTGCAGCACCAGGTAGATGTGACACCTGTATGCCAACTCCCTAGTTCATTCAGACCACAGCACTGTTTCGAGTATGTGCAATCTCTTGCACAGACACGTAAGTGTACTACCTTTGAGCTCTTGTTGGTTATCTGTCACGAGAAACGTTCCGTATCACGCAATTTTAACAGGCTGAGACTCGACTTCGTGTCACATAGATTTCAAACGTTTCTTCTTCTTTTGTTAAACATTCTTCTAGTAGTTACAGAACCAACATATAAGAGCAACGTCGTAGATTTCTTAGTAACTAAAGGACGCGAAATTTTCGATTCAGTCAACGTTGAGGACAGAATACGTCACCCGTCTACCCGTTGGTTTCCACTCGTACGCTTGTGTCACATATACTGAGATGACGTAAGTCATGGAATAGTGATAGATATGGGGTAATATCGTGTACACAAGGCATAGAAAGGCAGTGCATTGTTGGAACTGTCATTTGTACTGAGATGATTCCTGTGAAAAGCTTTGCTAAGGGACCAAACTGCTGAGATCATCGGTTCCTAGACTTGCTCACTACTTAAACTAGCTTAGCTAAGAACAACACACACGCCCATGCCCGAGGGAGGACTCAAACCTCCGGCAGGAGGGGCCGCGCTATCTGTAACCGCGCTGCCACTACGCGCAGCGCGGAATGGTAGTTCCACCTAGAAGTAGGGAACATTCGATTTCGGAAATCGTTAGGAAATTCAAAATTCCGAGATCCATAGTGTCAAGAGTGTGCCGGCAATACCAAATATCAGGCATTACCTCTCAACACAGACAACACAGCGGCCGACGGTCTCCACTTAACGACCGAGGGCAGCGGCGTTTGCGTAGTGTCAATGCTAACAGACAAGCAGTACTGCGTGAAATAATCACATGAATCAATATGGGACTCACGACGAACGTATCAGTTAGGACAGTATGACAAAGCTGGTCGTTAATGGGCTATGGCAACAGATGACCGACACAAGTGCCTTTGGTAACAGGATATAGCCTGCAGCGCCTCTTATGAGCACGTGACCATATCATCTGGACCGTAGAAGACTGGAAAGCGATGGCCTGATCAGATGATTTCCAATTTCAGTTGGTAAGAGGTAATGGTATTGTTTGAGTGTGTCGGAGACCCCACGAAGCCATGGAGCCCGATTGACAACAAGGCTCTGTGCAAGCATAATGCTGTGGGCTGCATCCACGTGGGATGGACTGGGTCCACTGGATCTTCTGCTACTTTGCAGCCATTCAAGGACGTCATATTCTCAAACAAAGGTTGAATTTTTATGCATGACAATGCGCCTTCGTACCTTACCATATTTGTTCCCAATAGATTTCAAGAACATTCCCGATAGTTCGGGGGAATGCTATAGCCATCCAGATCCTCCGACATGAATCCCATGGAACATTTATGGGACGTAATCGAGAGCTCAGTTCGTGCTGAAAATGCTGCACTGACAACACTTCCAGAATTATGGAAGGCTATAGAGCGAGCTTGGTCCAATATTTCTGCAATGGACTTCTAACGGCTTGTTGAGTGCATGTCACGTGCAGCTACTGCACTACGCCAGCAAAAAGAGGTCCGACACGCTATTAGGATGTATCCCATGGCCTGTCACCTCAGTGTGAATTGTACACATTTACATAGCATCTCTTATGTGTGCACCATTTTGCTCCAGAAAGAATATTAATTTTACCTGTGGTATTCAGCGGTGTGGCACACTCTTTTGTCGTGAAACACTTCGGCAGTGGTCAATCTCGCAACATTGTTGACACACTGAACAGTACAAGTATGTGGCAAATTGCACTTCATACTTTTAAACAATTCCAAGTCAACTGACTATATGATAGTGTGTGTTATCTATGGTTTCATTAAAGTAACAATGAAAAGTTTAAGCGTCATCAATAATCTTTCTTCTTCCTTCTGTTTCTCTCTTCCCTCTAGCACTTGCTTCGTCACAACTATTTCCCGCTCCACTTGCCTTCTCACGTTCTGTCCCTGTTCCACAGGCCACGTCACACTGTGTACCATTTCCAACTTCCTCCTCACAATCTATCCCTCTTCCAACTGCCTTCTCACGTACTCTTCCAACAGCCTCCTCACACCTCCTCCCATTTCCACCTGTATAGTCTCACCTCTCCCTCTTTAACGTGTATCGTAACACCCTCATCCTTTTCCATCTACTCAATACTGCTCTGTCTCCAACCTGCCTCCTACCCCTCCCCCGTTTCCCCAGTTCTCTGACCCTAAGCTTTTCCTCCCTCATTCTGTCCATTACCAGCTCTGCCTCATTCACATCATCTTCTCCTATACCTCTCTATCTGCATGTCCCCTGCCCTCCAATCTCTTTGTCCATCTCTTCCTTCCCATTTTCTCTGTCCATATGCTCCTCCACCTATCTCCATCTATGTACATCTCCCCCTCTCTCTGTGTATCTTCTCCTAACACTCTCTCTCTCTCCATCTGTTTCTCCAGCCTCTTGCTTTCCATGTCGTCCTCCCCCTGTCACTGTCCATCTCCGCCACGACTCTCCCTACGTCCATCTCCTCCTCTAGCCCATTTCTGTGTCGATCTTCGTCTCCCTCCCCCCTCCCTCTCAGTGCCTATCTCCTCCAAACCTCTCTCTCTGTCCATCTATCTCAGCATATATTCAACCCGACCCCTACCTGAAAAGTAGGCAAGTGGTTCTTACCCCAACAGTGCTTCTTCCCAGGCAATAAATGATACAGGTACTAAGAATGCTTGAAATCGATACAATGGTTTACATCTACATCTACATGATTACTCTGCAATTCACACGTAAGTGTGTGGCAGGTGATTCACCTGAAAACACCTGCAGACTATTTCTCTACTGTTACACTCTCAAACAGCGTGCAGGAAAAAGGAAAACTTAGATCTTTCTGTGTGAGCTCTGACTTCTCTCATTTTATTGCGATGATCATTTCCCCCTTTACAGATTTGCGTGAGCATAATATATTCACACTCAGAGTAGAACCTGTTGAGTGAAATATCATAAGATGATCTGGCCGTAACGAAAAGTGACAGCCTCTCACTATCTTGCAAAAGTACAAAACTAGCATCCCTTCCCTGAAATTTTTCGATGCCCTCTTCCATCTAATCTGGTAAAGGTCTCATAACACACAGTGGCACTCTACCACAGGATGAACAAGCGTACTGCAGGCTGTCTCCTTAGTAGACCTATCGTATCTTCTAGGTTTTCTGCCAATAAAAAGCAGTATTTGGTTCACTTTCCCCACGACATTAACTATGTGAATGTTTCAGTTTAAGTTATTCGTAATTTTAATTCCTAAGTATTTAGTTGAATTGATAGCTTTTAGATTTTGTAATTTATCGTGTAACCGAAATTTATTGAATTCCTTTTATTACTCATGTAGATGACGTTACACTTACTCTTATTTAATGGGTGACGTGGACCATACGTACACACATATATTTTAAAAATGTAGTAGCTTTTTACCAATAGCTTGACCCACTACTGTATTTGTCAAATATACTGCATAGATATATCTATGAATCAATGACTTTTCACATCATATATCTCCAGAGAGGATGTTAAATTTACCTGTGTTAATCATCAGTGCGACATGATCATTGTCCTGAAACTCTTCGACGAAAGTATTGGTCCTTTGCGCTACTCATTCCAGAAACCTAGTTCACAAACTGAATAGCACAAGTAGGAAGCAAATTTCGCTTCATAATTTTAAACTAATCCAAGTCAGCCATAACAATGGTGGGAGATGTATTACACACAGGCCCTAATTTGAGGAATAAAGTTCTGAGAGGGTACTTTTGGAGTGCAGGAGTGTGGGAAAACTGGAACGGAGAAGAATCGAAGTATTTGAGATGTAATACTACAGAAGAATATCGAAAATTAGGTGGGCCGATGGTGTAAGAAATTAAGAGGTTCTCCGTAGAATCGACGTGGAAAGGAATTTAAGGGAAACACTGGCGGGAAGAAGGGACAGGCAGAAAGGACAGCTGTTAAGACGTAAGGGAACAAACTCTGTGGTAGTAGGGGGAACTGTAAAGGATTTAAAGTGTAGGGAAAGAAAGAAAGTGGAATATATTCAACAAATAATTGACGACATAGGTTGCAAGTGCCACTCTGAGATGAAAAGTTTTGCACAGGAGAGGAATCTACATCTACATCTACATTCATACTCTGCAAGCCACCTGACGGTGTGTGGCGGAGAGTACGTTGAGTACCTCTATCGGTTCTCCCTTCTATTCCAGTCTCGTATTGTTCGCAGAAAGAAAGACTGTCGGTATGCCTCTGTGTGGGTTCTAATCTCTCTGAATTTATCCTCATGGTCTCTTAGCGAGATCTACGTAGGAGGGAGCAGTATACTGCTTGACACATCGGTGAAGGTATGTTCTCAAAACTTCAACAAAAGCCCGTACCGAGCTACTGAGAGCCTCTCTTGCAGTCTTCCACTGGAGTGTGTTTATCATCTCCGTAACGCTTTCGCGATTACTAAATGATCCTGTAACGAAGCGCGCTGCTCTCTATTGGATCTTCTCTACCTCTTATATCAACCCTACCTGGTACGGATCCTACATTGCTGAGCAGTATTCAACCAGTGGGCGAACATGTGTACTGTAACCTACTTCCTTTGTTTCAGGACTGAATTTCCTTAGGATTCTTCCAATGAATCTCAGTCTGACATCTGATTTACCGACGATTAATTTTATATGGTCATTCCATTTTAAATCACTCCTAATGCCTACTTCCAGATAAATAATGGAATTAACTGCTTCCAGTTGCTGACCTGCTATATTGTAGCTAAATGATAAAGGATCTTTCTTTCTATGTATTCGCAACACATTACACTTTTCTACATTGAGATTCAATTTCCATTTCCTGAATCGTGCGTCAATCCGTTGCAGATCCTCCTGCATTTCAGTACAATTTTCCATTGTTACAGCCTCTCGATATACTACAGCATCATCCGCAAAAAGCCTCAGTGAACTTCCGATGTTATCCACAAGGTCATTTATACATATTGTGAATAGCAACGGTCCTACTACACTCTCCTGCGGCACACCTGAAATCACACTTACTTCGGAAGACTTCTCTCCATTGAGAATGATATGCTGCGTTCTGTTATCTAGGAACTCTTCAATCCAATCACACAATTGATCTGATAGTCCATATGCTCTTACTTTGTACATTAAACGACTGCATGTAACTGTATCAAACGCCTTGCCGAAGTCAAGAAACACGGCATCTGCCTGGGAACCCGTGTCTATGGCCCTCCGAATCTCGTGGACGAATAGCGCGAGCTGGGTTTCACACGATCGTCTTTTTCGAAACCCATGCTGATTTTTACAGAGTAGGTTTCTAATCTCTAGAAAAGTCATTATACTCGAACATAATACGTGACACAAAACTCTACAGCTGATAGACGTTAGAGATATAGGTCTATAGTTCTGTACATCTGATCGACGTCCCATCTTGAAAACGTGTATGACCTGTGCCCTTTCCCAATCTTTTGGAAGGCTATGTTCTTCTAGAGACTTTCGGTATATTACTGCAAGAAGGGGGCCAAGTTCCTTCGCGTACTCTGTGTAAAATGGAACTGGTATCCCATCAGGTCCAGCGATTTTAATTGTTTTTCTATACCTCTGTTATCTATTTCGATATCTACCATTTTGACATCTGTGCGACAATCTAGAGAAGGAACTACAGTGCAGCCTTATTCTGTGAAACAGCTTTGCAAAAAGAAATTTATTATTTCGGCCTTTAGTCTGTCGTGGCGGACCACAGCAATCCAGTAATATGCATGATGACTCGGAAAGAAAGTTAGCTATACCTTCACCAAATTAATCAGGAAAAATTGTAATCTCTTCACTAATGCATCCTGCCATATCTACTTCTGTACGCTCTCATCCATCTCCATCATTGCAACTAGCCCATCTACCACCTGCCCCATATGCCTCCTCCCAGTACCACCTGCCTCATCTCATTGTCCCTCTCCAATCTTGCATCCTCTTCGTCTTCCACCTGCCTACTCACATCCTCTCTCTTTTCTACTAGCCCACTAACCCTCTTTGACTTCCACCTGCATTCCACACTTCTCTCACCTACGCGTTCTCTATGTCCACCTCTTCTTCCCGCTTTCGCTGTCCGTCTCCTCCTCCCCCACGCCCTCTCAATTCCCGCCATCTCCTCTTTCTGTCCATCTCCTCATCTCCCTCTCTGAGTCTCTCTCTTCATCCTCTCGTTCACCTCTATCTCTCCATACATATATATACAATCATTTTTGTACAGGGTGATTCAAAATTCCTATTACAGGTTTCTAGGGGCAGTAGATAGTACCTTGTAGATGAAGTTTGGAGCATGAACCCATGGCCAGAAATATACTGTTTCGATATAAAATAAGTTTGAAGGTGGGATCACTTTCAAATCTAGCACTTCGTGACACGCATGCAAGCTACAAGAGGGCGCCGTCGTCAGTCCCTGTTGTAATTGCGACATCGCTTTAGTACCTTCCTCAGACCCAACAGCGGCTGCGAGAAATTGGTACGTTCGAAACTAGGGGGTTCCTGTACCCGTAAAACTAACAAATTAAGACCTTTGCGAAACCTTGTACCAACCAAATCTTGACGATATGGACATTGAGAGTTTTATGAAAGACTTCAAATTAAGATTCCGAATAGGTCCAAGGGACCGAGACGTCTCGGGGGCCCTCTGCAAAAGGTTAACAGCAATGGGCAAGGTGTACATTGGGGTTTCATGCAATAAATGTAAAAGACTATTTAGTGGTACCTCTTTGCCACAATTGCGCGGACATTGACCACATACACAAATATTGAAGTAGGAAGCCGGCTTGCTCCACGTGCGGTTCTGAAGACCATCCTAGAAAAAATTGCAGCAAACCAAGTGTTGGCGTACCGTGCGTACGCAGAGGGGAAAAAGTCTTGCGGAACAACTGAAAGGAACTGCCCATCTTATAAAATGTTGGAACAACATCTGATAACCAGGGCCGGCCAGTGGCCGAGCGGTTCTAGGCGGTACAGTTTGGAACAGCGCGACCGCTACCGTCGCAGGTTCGAGTCCGGTCTCGGGCATGGATGTGTGTGATGTCCTTAGGTTAGTTAGGTTTAAGTAGCTTTAAGTTATAGGGGACTGATGACCTCAGGAGTTAAGTCCCATAGCGCTGAGAGCCATTTGAACCATTTCATAGCCAGAATAGATTAGGGCTGATGCTGCAAATAAAGTCAAAATAGTTAAGAGAAGAAAGTCTTCCAGCAAAAAAGGAGAGACGCTGAATGGGCTTGCAAATTTAAAGGATTCTTAAAGTCAATACAAGAAATAAAGCAGCAAAAAATAATCATGGTAGACAAAAGTATACAGTCAGAACCAGTAGGAGAGCTAGAGGAACAGATAATATCTAAGGCAGACATAAGTAATCAGACCGAACCTGTGGCTCAGGCTCCTCCAGTTGCCCCTTCAACACTCAACCCTAAAGCTGCAAGATTTTTTGCGTGACCGGTAACAATGGGCAGACCAATCACAGTACAAAGCGGCCATATGTCAGATAACGACCTGCATGCTACCGAAACAAACACTATAATCCCAGCGCAGGAAGAACTCTCGAAATTAGTTTTACAAGACATTTCAGTCACGAGTACTATGCAAGTGGAGGCAGCACATAGACCTACAGGGATGGATCCAAGAAGGATATATCCAAACTTGGAATTCGCTATGCAGCTCTCGCACCTTGAGCAACCGGCTGTCCTCACAACAGCACTTAGGCACGTCTTACGTGTAGGGCATAAATATGAAAGAAAGGTCACCTTTTCAATAATGGAGGCTGTAGACAGGATACAGTTAAGGTCAATGAATCTCCCCACAGAATTCAGAGCCCTGCTTGACCTGCTCAAGAAAGCCTTTGAAAGAAAAGGAAAGAAATTCGGTATGGAGGAAATCTATACACAGTCTGTCCTGGCTAATGGGCCAACTGCGTCAGACTGGAACAAGGAATGGCCTGACTGCAACATTCATACATTTTCCCCATAATGACAACTGGAATCACGTAGGACAAATCAACACTCACAATAGTTGACTAGTCATGCAGGAGCTGCGAAAGATAGTGGAGGAGTGGAGACTGGACGTAATCTGCCTGCAAGAGCCATATTCTCGGGCTGGGCAAATTCCTTTGATGTATCCCTCTTGGCAGGTAATCTCCATTGGAGAAGAACCCAAGGCAGTCATAATAATAGCCATAAAGGGATAAGTGCCACAATAATAACGCAGTTATCCAATAGCCACTGCAACGTCGTGGAGTTTCAGACACCACTGGGAACGGTATATATCATAAACATGAATTTTCAATATGGAGGGAATTTCGAAGACATCCTGGACCACCTTACAAGACTCACCACGGCGTTGCACGGGCGGAGGGTTATTATTACGGATGATATGAATGCAAAATGCCCCCTATGGTATAACGGCACTAGAGATATAAATGGCGAAAAGGCTGAGGTGCTGATCATGGCCTCACAGTTTGTTGTGACTAATAAACCGGGGAATCCCCCACCTAAAGAGGTGGAGGTGGATTAGGGACCAACATAGATGTCACTCTGGCCACACCTAATGTAATCAATAATATTAAACACTGGGAAGTTAATGATCAAGTAACCACAAGTGACCGTAACCTGATCGTTTTTCTTCTTAATGACGAGGAGTGCCGCTGGACCTGGGGTGGGAAGTCCAATATAACTTCAACAAAACAGACTGGGAGTGCCTAGCTCGAGAGTGTGATGTTCCTCCATTGCCTGAGGGTGACCTTGACGTGGATAGATACACCGAAGAACTGACGGGGTCGGTGCTTAGTGCGGTAAAAACGCCTGTGCCGACTAGCAGGAGACCCGTAGCGGCCTCCCCATCACCATGGATCGCCGACCTCGAATGTTTGCGCCAGTCTGTGCGACGGGCGAGGAAGTACTACCAGTGAAGTGCCGTCTGGCAAGAAAAACAGTACTGGTTATAGCAGTATAGAGAAACAAAAGATATCTTTCAAAAAGAAGTGAAGGATGTAAGAATCAAAAGTTGGGAGGGATATGTACTGAGGCAACTAGCAACTGACCATTGGGGATTCCCCTGCAAGTTGTCCAGGGAAAAGATAAAGTCTCCTGCGGTTCTCTCCACAGTTAGAGATGGCGACAGAACAACAGAGTCCTGGCGAGAGACTGCTCAGGTCCTCCTGTGTACTCTGCTGCCACACGACGAGGACAATGGAGAAATGGAGCTCCAACAGCAAATCCGCAGAGCGGATCAGGAGGAGTACACCAATGACACCATGGTGTACCCCTTCTCTGAGGAAGAAGTTGCTGCACACATTACGGGGAAAGGCACCAGGGCCAAACGTTTTAGTAGCGGAGGTGGTACAGTTCCTCGTCCCGCAGCTAGTAGCACCTCTCACGCCGTTATTTAATGAATGTCTTAAGACCAGTAAATTTCCAAAAATCTGGAAAAGAGCAAACATGGTTATTATAAAAAAGGTTAAAGACAAGGATCCCATGGAGCCGAAGTCCTACAGGCCAACATGTCTCCTGGACATAATGGGGAAATTGATGGAGAAGCTATTAGCTGACAGACTGACGGCACACACGACAGGCAGTTCGGCTTCCGGCCGGGCGATCGGCGTCTGACGCAGTCGCCCTGGTGGCTGAGGTCTGCAGCTCAGCCCCTTACAAGTACGTGGTTGGCATCATGGCGGACATCAGTGGTAGCCCTCGGTCTTCTCCATATTCAACATACATGTTTATGATGTACACCGTTCCCTGTGGTGTCTGTAACTCCACGACGTTGCAGTGGCTATTGGATAGCTGCGTTATTATTGTGGCCCTTAACCCTTTGTTGGCTATTATTATGACATCCAAAATTTATACATTTACTTACTTCATTGCTATTCTTGGTTATTTATTTTTATTTATTCCATAACTTTTTTTTTCAACACAGATACACAACAATACAGAAGTCGTATGTTACACTGAATATAAGCAATATCAAAAGAGTACACATTTTTACATTATTCAGTTCACATAGAGTGACATGAATTACAAAATTGGTGTCTTATGTACTAAGCGTTTTTTCTGTAGTGTCTTGTTTTATCTTTGATCCCTACGCGGAACTAGCATCGGTGGCGGAATACTTTCTTCATTGCGTGCTGCAGTAGCAGAGTCTTCATTTCGCTCGTCACTACTTCTACCGCTGTTTCGGAGGGGTCGTCTACTTCGGATGCGTGTCATTTCTGACCCTTCGCACGTATCTACTATTGCTGTTCTCATACATATTCGGCCACAACAATCATCTCCAATGCCTTTCCACACGTATTTGAAACAATCTCGGAAACATTTGCAATATCGGTACAAACAACATATAAACAAAATAGTCAGTATTAAAATGGTTCAAATGGCTCTGAGCACTATGCGACGTAACTTCTGAGGTCATCAGTCGCCTAGAACTTAGAACTAATCAAACCTAACTAACCTAAGGACATCACACACATCCATGCCTGAGGCAGGATTCGAACCTACGACCGTAGCGATCGCTCGGCTCCAGACTGTAACGCCCAGAACCGCACGGCCACTCCGGCCGGCAGTCAGTATTACAACTCCTAACTAGGACCAGAACGAATAACGATACCAAGAGATTTCCGAGAAGCTGTGCTGTTCTTGGAATGCTGTCTCTTCCTCTATGTCGGCTATTTTACGAGCAGCAACCTTGAGTTCGTCTAAATGCTGTACTACATGCTCTAACGGCATTTCTAACTTCAGTTCCGATATGTTTCTTTGTTCTTTGTTAATTATGCAACAATCAATTTGCATGTTTATAGCGGGCAATATATCCTCACTAGTCACCTTAGTTCTTATGGTTTGTTCAGACTGTATGTACACTTGTGATCCGTATCCTTTGCACCTGCCATAAAAGGCCAATTTTCCTGTACCTTCTACCAGTGCACCTGTGGGCTTCTTATCGTTACACAAAACTGTCATTTCTTCCTCTTTCGGGGCAACGACCAACCATTGATCTCGACTCAAGGAGTCCATATACTATCATTCAATTTTACAAACTTTTCCATTCAATCGCTAGGAATTTCCCTTATGGGTTGCAACATTCTAGCTTCATACGTTTCATAAACGTACGTGGACATTTTTTTACAAATTTTTCAAACAATATCTATTTCCTTACACAATAGTTGTTCGCTACTCAGTTTGACATAGTGCCGCTTAGCTTCGTCAGTTAACAAATAATCTATCTCGGGCTGTATGTACATGAATACATTGTGATTCCCATCAACTTCAGAAGGTAAAGGTAACACTTTGTATGACTTGAACAACTCATTTTCCACTAATGGGACTTTTAGTACATAACTTAGTATATTGCTTGACAAGAAAACATCAACATCAACTATGCGTAGCAGCTAGTACCCACTCTGTTCTGTAAGAGCAATTGGGAACAACTTATCTTTAATGTCATCCCGAAGTAACTATAAGTATTTAACTATTTTAACAGGATTAATTATATGAGGTTCCAGCATTCCTTTTTGTGTGTTTACGATTACAGCAATTAACAACTCGTATTCCAATTTCATAAATATTGATATCAACTATATCAGTTGTTCATTAACAGTAGTAAGAACAGCTAGTTCTTATATTTTTTGATCTGTACTATTAGCATTTACATTCATGTATCTATGAAGTTTCTCCATGTTCTTGACAACAGTTTCTTCGGTACGTGCAAGGCTAATTACTGTGTGATTGAAACTTGTGAAAGTGGCTTTGACTACGGTAACTTGCTCTTTTGTCAGCTTAAGCAACTGTCTCTGTTCGCTTTGAATTAAATCAATCTTTGATCTGAAAAACGAGGTATCCTGTTCGTCTGACTTCTCCCACAAAATTCAAGACACCTTGTTTTCTACGTGTCTCATGCCTTGTTAATTGCCCAATTAGACCTTGTGAAGTTCGTATCTTTCGGACATGCCATTATAAAGCATGTTCCACTGCTGTGCATTCCCGATCACCAATTCCCAGACTGGCAAATTTCTGTTTGCAATAACTTATAGATAAATGTGCAAATTTCTCTGTTTCATCAGCTTTAGCTTGGAGTTCTCCTAAACGAATATAGCTTACGATTTTCCACGTCAAACTGTAGATCTTTACCTTTCCATTGCTGTCGTAATACAAGCCTGGGGACGAAGGAAATTTTCCACTCTAAAATCTTGATAGTGTCCGAGGGTATACACGGCGGCGATACAGCTTATCAGATACCTCCCGTCAGTTTCCTCAACTGTAATTTCAATAAAATCCGGTTTTAATAGAATTCCTTTAATTTGTTGGCACATACTGTTAAAAATTTGTTTCTTCTTAAACGGATAACTACAATCGGTCCTTTTGTCCTTACTACAGTGAAGGGACAACGCCACTGGTTGTCTAACTTACGACTTCTACCTCTTCTGACACATTCATGGTACAACAGAACCTGATCACCTCTTCTGAAGTCTTTTGGGGTCTTCGTTCTATCATAGCATTCCTTTTTTTTCTGTTTACACTGTTTGTTATAATCCCTTGCTCACTGGTGCATTTGCCTCATTTTCTCCTTTAATTCAAGAACATAATCATCGTAATTATACGTAACAACTGTGGGATCTCTTTGCAATGTTCCAGGTATGTTGCATTCTCTACCGGAAAACAACTCATGGGGTGTATAATTAGTTGTACTATGAGGTGTGATATTGGACACGAAGACAGCGAATTGAAGCCAGTCGTCCCAGTCTGTTTGCTGTCTGTTGATATAGTGTCTTATGAATTCTATTACGGTGCGGTGCGACCGTTCCAATGCGCCGTTCGACTGCGGATGGTAACAAGAAGTCAGTCCTTAATATTTTGCACACTCTCTTTAGCGTGTCACTCAAGAAGTTGCTGCCGTTATCAGTGAGTATTACCGAAGGCATTCCAAACTTCAACATTATTTTTTCCACGAGGACACGAGCCACAGTGTCTGCGTCTTGTTTTTCTATGGGTTCGGTCACAATGGACTTTGTGAGCCGGCCGCGGTGGTCTAGCGGTTCTGGCGCTGCAGTCCGGAACCGCGGGACTGCTTACGGTCGCAGGTTCGAATCCTGCCTCGGGCACGGGTGTGTGTGATGTCCTTAGGTTAGTTAGGTTTAAGTAGTTCTAAGTTCTAGGGGACTTATGACCTAAGATGTTGAGTCCCATAGTGCTCAGAGCCATTTGAACCATTTTTGAACTTTGTGAGCGCGTCTTGAAGTGTCAGTATATACCTGTTGTTTTTCTCGGTTACCGTTAAAGGGCCGACAGTGTCAATATCACACCGATCTAATAATCCTTGAGGCGTTGGTGTTATAAACAAAGGTATTTCTGTCTTATTCTGTGTTATTTTGTATTTCTGACAACTGGGGCATTTTCTAATATAGTCCTCAATGTCATTCTTCATACCGGGCCACGTTCGGTATTTTCGTATACGATCGTCGGTTCTCACGATCCCTTGATGACCACGTATGGGTGCGTCATGAAATTCTCGCAAAATTTCCGACTTTTCTGCATCAGTTATTTCCTGTTCTTCCTCTACCTGACCCACCGGTGTTTCCTCACTTTTGTTTGTACCTTCCTCCGTAATTGGCTCCGCTGCTGCCTGTCTCCTTGTGAGTCCGGGACCTGCTCTATGGCTGCCTCATCGGCCGTGCCCTGACCCAGGCTACTGTCGCCGTCCAGGCGGTTATCAGACGCCCTGAGCTCTCTCACTCTCGAGAGCGTGTCAGCAACCTGATAATTTTTCCCCTTTTTATAAACAATTTCGTAATCTTATTCTTCTCATTTCAGTCTCATCTTCATTAAACGTGAGGACGGATCGCTAATATTTCCGATCCACTGTAATGGCTTGTGATCAGTACAGATGGTGAACTTGCGACCAAACACATAAGGTCTGAAATGTTTGACAGCCCAAACCACGACCAATAATTCCCGTTCAATTGTACTATAATTGCGCTCTGCATTTTTTAGGGTTCTGGATGCAAAGGCCACGGTGAGGTCTTTGCCTATTTCTCCTTGTGATAGAACAGACACTATCGCAAATGAACTCGTGTCAGTTCTAATCATAAACTTTTTTGAAAAATCTGGATACTGTAATATTGGGGGGTTACGTAGCTTCTCTTTTATCATTCAGAACGCATTTTCTCGCTCTGCGCCCCATTCATACTTAACACCCAATTCATGGAGTGGTTTTGCCACTTTGCTGAAGTCACTCAAGAAACACTGATAATACCCTATTTATCCAATAAAATATTTCAATTCTTTTGTTGTTTGCGGCTGTGGAAACTCTGACACTGCTTTCAACTTGTTTGGATCCGCTTTTAACCCATCTGCAGTCAAAACATGCCCCAAATATATGACTTCCTAGCCGGCTGGTGTGGCCGAGCGGTTCTAGGCTCTACAATCTGGAACCGCGCGACCGCTACGGTCGCAGGTTCGAATCCTGCCTCGGGCATGTATGTGTGTGATGTCCTTAGGTTAGTTAGGTTTAAGTAGTTCTAAGTTCTAGGGAACTGATGACCTCAGATGTTAAGTCCCATAGTGCTCAGAGCCATTTGAACCATTTGTGACTTCCTTACTTAAGAATTCGCATTTATCAACTTCGAACTACAAATTATGTTGGCTTACTGTCTCGAAGACTTCACCCAATCGGGAACTGTGCTCTTCCAGAGATGGACCAAAAACTATTATGTCATCTAAATAAATAAACATTTTGTCACCCTGCAACCCAGTTAATACGGCATTCGTCAGTTTTTGGAAGGTGGAAGGTGCTGAACGAAATCCCATGGGCATTCTTTTATACATATAATGAGCATATGGTGTACTAAAAGCTGTAAGTTCTCTATCTTTTTCTTCTAATAACACCTGATAATAAGCTTTTGCCAAATCAAGAATTGAAAAATATTTCGCTTTGCCTAAGCTATCCAGATTTTCATCAATATGCGGAAGTGGCGAGACTGTGTTGACAGTAATGTCATTTAGCTTCCTGAAGTCTGCAGCTACTCGCCATTTCTTTTTACCTGATGCATCCATCTTTTTTGGAATCATAATTAAAGGAAAGTTGAAAGGACTGGTGGAATGAACGATTGTATCTTCCTCTAACATTTGATTTATTTCTTGTTGCAGCGCTTCTTTCTGCGCTTCCGGGATGCGGTATGGGCGGGAACAAATAATTCGCCCCTGGGCCTCAGGAATCAATTGTATCCTATGTCGAAGCGTCTCTGTATAAGTCAACTTGTCTCCAGGCAGATGGAAAATGTCATTATACGCAGAATGCGCCTTTATTATGGACTGTTTTCCTATATCATTTAAATGATCCAATCGTAAATTCTCCTTCAGCAAACTGATTCTCGACTTTTTCTTGCTCGGGTCTTCTATGTTACGCATGGTCAGCTGCAGACTGGTGCTGAACTATGGAACTCACGCCACTTTAATCCAAGGCCTCTCAAGAGAAATCGTCTCCTCTCGTGTATTTAACACAGTAGTTAAACAAGAGCCTTTTCTTATTCTCACCAACGCTGCTGGGAGGTACACTCCCTCTTGCAATTCTCTCTTTACCACAATGCATTTCTCTAGGCTAGTATCTGCAACATCTGTTCTCAAAATTCTCTTCTCGCGAGGACCTACCTCTAATTCTGCCACCTGGCCTGTCCTCGCCTCGGTAGCGACTTTTTCTTGTCGGCGACACGCCTGTCTACCGGTATCATGTGTACTGCATTCTCTCTCTCTGCAGTTTCACATTCCATCGGCGGCCCCTTAAGCTCCGGCTATTGTGTAAGTGGACTTGGCATCTCCACCCCCGTACACAGTTTAACGGATCTGCCCTCATCCACAATGTCCCTTTTGCGTAGTCAGTCACTACGCCATACTTCGTAAAAAAGTCTCTTCCAATTAAACCAGCATAGGGTACATCCAATTCGCCTCCTACCAGATGAAACTTATGTTTCACTCTTAACTCGCGATCTATTTCAAGATCTAAGACTGCTGTCCCATACGTGTGCATGGCTGGGTTCGTAATACCTTTAATCTTTATACTTTCCTCAGGTCTATACCCTACCTGGTCTTGTAAATACTTCATATTAAATAAACTAATCTGAGCTCCACTATCTAGAAGCAATTTTAACGGATTTTCTGTACTCTGGGGGCACCTCAATTGTACAAACTTATTTTCACCGTCACTGTCGAATTTGATTTTCTCTGCCTCGTGATGACTGGGTGTTGTGTGATGTTCTTAGGTTAGTTAGGTTTAAGTAGTTCTAAGTTCTAGGGGACTGATGACCATAGATGTTAAGTCCCATAGTGCTCAGAGCCATTTGAAACATTTGAACCACTGTCGAATTTAAATACTTACCCTAGTTCAGCATAAGGGGACTGTAATCCGGTCGTTTCCGTGCTTCCTACTTTTCACAGGTGACCCTGAGTTCTCATTACATTCTCTAGCCATGTGTTCTGGCCTATGACACGCAAAACACACAGCTGATTTCGCTTTCTTGCAGGGACCTCCATGTCCCAGTGAACTGCAACTTTCACTTCTAACTGTTTTTGACGTCTCTGATTCTCGACACGCTTGCGCCGATTCGACTTTGCGAATCCGTTTCTCAAGTCGGCAGTCTCGCGTTAAATGGCCAATTTTCCCACAAGTCTTGCACCTGGTGTTACTCTTGCAATTCGTTGAGGTATACCCTACACAACCACAGGTAAAAAACTTGAGAGTAGCTTTCCCGATTTTGCCCTGCTAACTTCTGTCATTAAATCCTTTTTCTTGGTGGACATAATTGCTGACTCTTCCGTCAAAGCGATCTCGACCGCTTCAGTCACAGTAATGTTTTTGCCCCTTGCACGCACAATTGTCTGTATACGCTCATCACAGACCCCCTGAATGAATACTACTCTGCTTAATTTTCCTACTAACGCCACAGATCCCGCCAGTTCTGGCATGGCACAGTGTACTGTTTCACGAAATTGATGTTGAGGCGAATCTACTTTACTAGCCCAATCTGCAATTGATTCTCCCTTTCGTTGCCTACTCCAAAACATGGAACACGGATAAAAATCTAACGCGCGCTTGGATGCGTAATTTACTTCCGCCCAAGTGGAAGATAGTTCGCGTACGAGCAATTTGCTTCGTGCAGGACCCTGGATTCTTGTTTTGACAAATTTTAAAAGGGTTGATGGTCTGCTTCACATACTAGTTCGAAGGCTATATCCACATTATTTATAAATTCATGTAACGGGGGTAGGTCGTCAAACGGGCCGACTTGGAGCAGTAGAGGCACCACAGGGCATTTCAATTTCCACTGTCTATACTTTTACAAAAAAAATTATAAAACTTTGTCAGCATGACCAGGAAGGAATCCGAATTCAAACTCTTAGCAGTGGAAGTTGTAAAACATAATAATTTTTTTTACATGTGAAATTTCATCATTTTTTCGCTTACTAATGGCAGCATTTGTTTCTATAGGTACACTTTTCTTCATAAATAAGAGAGATTCTTCGATGAATTTTGCACAGTATACAAACCATACTCAAAGGTGTATGAAACTCTAGAATTTTCCAAATCTATTAAAACTGTGGTACAAATTGAGGTAATTAACGGGAAAATTTGTGTTTTTTCTGAACATGAAGTTTAAAATACAGCAGCTCATTCGCTTTTTCATAAATCAAAATGAACTCTAGTTTCATGCACCTGTAAGTATGGTATGTACGCTGTGCAAAATTCATCGAACAATCTCTCTAACTTATGAAGAAAACTGTACCTATAGCAACAAATGCAGCCATTAGCAAGTGAAAAAACGATGAATTTTCACACGCAAAAAAATTATTTTGTTATGTTTTCGAACTTCCACTGTAATGAGTGTGAATCCTGAATCCTTACTGGTGATGCTGACGAAGTTTTATGAATTTATTTGTAAAAGTAGAGACACTGGAAATTAAAATGTCCTGTGATGCCTCTCCTGCTCCAAGTCGTCCCGTTTGACGTCCTACCCCCCTTAATGTTGACTTAGAGCCATCAAAGACCTGAGGGATCAACTTTAACGCGTCGCTTATTGAAATACTACTAGTCGTAGCCAGTCCGCTCTCAGTATCGGCAGAGTTAAGGGTCGTCATGACTCACTGTGTTTGCGATGCGACGTGCTGGGTAGACGCAAGCTGGCGCTGCGCTGCTCTGGTACGTGCAGATGCGTGCCGACGTGCTGTCCTTGGAGCCGACTTGCTATCGCCTGTCCGGCGCTGCGCTGTCTCTGGCCGGGCGCGCTGTCGCGTGGCCCGCAGCCACTGAAGCCGCTGCCGCTGCTGAAGGCGCCAGCTGACGCCTGAAGGACGTGTCTCCGTGTTGTCCTGGCTCGGTGTTGTTGGTGCGAGGCCCTGGCGGTCCTCCGAGGACCGCGGCATGGCCCGTCTCGTTGGCGCTCCGCCGCCCCCGCGACGTCCGCGGTGTCGGTAGTCGTGAAGACAGGCCGCCCTGGCCCAACCTTCCGGTGTCCGGCTTCGACGTCCGGCCTCTTCTTCATTCTTCTGTTCTTCCCGCTCCGTCTGCTCTCACTGGAGTGCCACTGCTGCGTCTAACAGAGTCTCAAAGCCGTCAGTCCAGTCAAGACCTCGGGCTGAGCAGGAACGAAGTGTCTACCTATCACAAAAATCAGTTCCACCGAAAACAACACCACACCAGGCACCAGAATATTGTTCCTATGTCATGACCTGACATAGGTGGGAGAGGGAAAGAGGGGTTACTAGTCAGTCTGTGCTCCCGAGCGGTACAGAGCAGAAGGCAGAAGGACAATTCACAGTGACGGCATTTGATTGTTTCCTTCTATCTGGGCCAACACTGGTACAGGAATTTACTAGAAATGCAGGTGGTGAGACTCGGCAGGGAACTGGTTGCGGAGCCTCTTGGACAAACAGGTTCTTGGAATAGTTGTTTATTCCAGACAGGACTAACTAATAACACTGTTACAACAGAAGCCAGTGAAGAAGTCCCAGGAGTGGATGATAACCCCAGTAGCAAACGCTAGCAGCATCTTAAGGGAACAACATAGTTGCAAAAGAAACCGTACTGAACGTGACACTGTTCACTGAGACACTCCAAGTGAGAGAGCAGACATACGCGGGCCTGGACCGAGGTTGGAGTCGACGGACGCGGATTCGGCGGCCAGATCGACTGACTGACAACTCTGCCAAAATGCAGAATCTAGGGGTTTTAAAAGAGTCGCGTGGAGGCACTGTTTTTCCCACTTAAACCCACCGCCGCGCCCTATTAACTGAGCGGTGTAAGGCGCTGCAGTCATGAACTGTGCGGCTGGTTCCGGCGGAGGTTCGAGTCCTCCCTCGGGCATGGGTGTGTGTGTTGGTCCTTAGGATAATTTAGGTTAAGTAATGTGTAAGCTTAGAGACTAATGACCTAAGCAGTTGTGTCCCATAGGATTTCACACACATCTGACACATTTTAAAACCACACAGCCAATCCTTTAGGTATCTTGCAAGTGCTTGCCAATCACGGTTTAGTTAGGTCCCCTCTACTGCTCTTAAGGCGGGTATGTTAATGCAGTTGCACTAAGTCCGTATTTGGTATCAACATTGTTCAGCTGAAAGCTAAACGTAACTGCTCTGCCAAATAAGGTTTGCAACATTAATGTTATTCGTCATTTAGCCCCACCCCTCGGGCTCCTCGGAGTAGGAACTGCTAGGTCAACAGTTTTTGGCGTTTTCGCTCTCTTTCTAACCCTTGTGAGTCTACTGACGTTGCTATTCTCAGGGCTGGTATCAAGCTGGCTTTATACGCCAGTACGTGCTTGATGGTTACAAAGTTCTGCGGTGGCAACCTACTACAGCGTCTAGACGACATATGAAGTTACATGTTAATTCCTTGTAGAGTAACTAACGCCCTGGCACCGCGTCTGCATTTTCGCAAGGCTCTCCCCTTACGGTTTACTTCATGTAACAATTTGTCTCCTAGTTTCGTCTGCCCTCAGCATCGTCTCTGCTTCCGCGCCTTGGAACGCTTGTCCTCCTTTCTCACAGCTTCAAGGTAACTCTACAGTAGCAAGGAGTAATCAATATATTACAGTTTGTTTCGCTTTCAACGTAAGTCATGTCGTGGAATGTCCCCTATTTATGCAAACTGCGAGTGACTGATGGTGTTTGTGGCCCTAAGAAGGGCAGATTTGTCAGGAAGCAGGACAAATACCTGACAGAAATAAGGGAAAAAACGGCACTAAAAATGTTTATCCTGTCAGAAAATTCACAAAGTAACGAACATTTTGGTTTTTGCACATCCCGGCCCAATGTTGAATTGATATTCCTGAGTGCCAAAGCGTTCCCGGTGTTACTGCTGTTCCAAATGCCCCACAGGAAGAAGTCTAATTGTGTCAAATCCAAAGATCTGGCAGGCCTAGCGACAGACCCTCCTCTTTTTATCCATTTTTCTGGAAGTTTCTCCTTGTGATGGTTAGGAACGGCTAAAGTAAAATATTTTTAACTCAGAACGTTGTGGTTGCTTGTGCCCGTCAAATGGCCCTCAAAGAAATATGGTCAAGTAAGGTGATCCCCCAAGATTCCACACCAAACATTCCCTTCCCATAGGACTTCATAGGCTTCGAATCGCATCCAGTGAGGCCTGTCAGTACTCCAGTGGCGCATGTTGTGGTGACTGACGGTCTCATTAGCGTGGACACGCAAGATGAGCGACAGGAATGCTGCTTCATTTCCCAGTTTCCTAAGATCCTCTAATAGAAGTTCATTCGAGCTTCGAAATCCCGCTTGTAGAGATCTTTATTTAGCTATACATAGTATGGGTGATATTTATCTGAATGCGGTATTCACTATAGGGACGTCTGTCTGGTGTCTAAGTGTTGTGCACCTGCCCTTGTACTCGTACGTTGTTTTCCAGGACGGCCTGTTCCTTTTCATCAGATGATACGATCTTTTTTGAGACGGGGGTAGTTTTTCAATCACGCCTATTGTCCTTACACGTATTTCAACACTATGAAATGTATTTCTGGTCTGGTGTCACCTGTCCGGATACCACTCCTGATACACACACAATGTCTCCAAGCCATTTTTTCTTGCTGTATTTATCAGTAGAAAATATGACGACTGACAGGGAGCCTGCATTCAGGCCATATACCACTGCAGTGTGCGAAGGGCTCAGTATCAATAACAACGTCATTTTCCTGTCTGAATGGGGCAAACGTTCGCCTGTGCTCACGTATTAACACATCACATGATGCAAAAACGTTTTGTCGATGCAGGAACCATCGATAATATGTTTCATTCATTTCTGGGCTGACTCCTAACCACATTCGCTACGCTACAGTGATCGTAACACTTCTGTATTACGAATTTATTAGTGTACATACTCCATCAGTTAAGTGTTCGATACATTATGCACTTCACTTGTACCTCGTTTCAAGCAAATAATTTGGATTTTGGTTACAACCAGTCACTAGGCATGATATACTAATATAGTTACAAGGTACACGAACGCAGCTGAATGATTTAAAGGACTGATGTTTTGCGAACGGACTATACCAAACACCAGATGTGTTCACATTCGTTTGCAAGATACGCTCACTAGGTATCAGTGCCGTACATAAGCCATCAGAGTAATGTCAAACGTATGACGACCTCACACTTCGTTTTGCTGCATCAGGCGGTTACGGTAGGAGCAGTTGAATCATCCTGTATACAGGGTGTTAGAAAAAGGTACGGCCAAACTTTCAGGAAACATTCCTCACACACAAATAAAGAAAAGATGTTATGTGGACATGTGTCCGGAAACGCTTAATTTCCATGTTAGAGCTCATTTTAGTTTCGTCAGTATGTACTGTACTTCCTCGATTCACCGCCAGTTGGCCCAATTGAAGGAACGTAATGTTGACTTCGGTGCTTCTGTTGACATGCGACTCATTGCTCTACAGTACTAGTATCAAGCACATCAGTACGTACCATCAACAGGTTATTGTTCATCACGAACGTGGTTTTGCTGTCAGTGCAATGTTTACAAATGCGGAGTTGGCAGATGCCCATTTGATGTATGGATTAGCACGGGGCAATAGCCGTGGCGCGGTACGTTTGTATCGAGACAGATTTCCAGAACGAAGGTGTCCCGACAGGAAGACGTTCGAAGCAATTGATCGGCGTCTTAGGGAGCACGGAACGTTCCAGCCTATGACTCGCGACTGGGGAAGACCTAGAACGACAAGGACACCTGCAGTTGACTATAACCCTAATGTCAGCGTCAGAGAAGTTGCTGCTGTACAAGGTAACGTTGACCACGTCACTGTATGGAGAGTGCTACGGGAGAACCAGTTGTTTCCGTACCATGTAAAGCGTGTGCAGGCACTATCAGCAACTGATTGGCCTCCGCGAGTACATTTCTGTGAATGGTTCATCCAACAATGTGTCAATCCTCATTTCAGTGCAAATGTTCTCTTTACGGATGAGGCTTCATTCCAACTTGATCAAATTGTAAATTTTCACACTCAACATGTGTGGGCTGACGAGAATCCGCACGCAATTGTGCAATCACGTCATCAACACAGATTTTCTGTGAACGTTTGGGCAGGCATTGTTGGTGATGTCTTGATTGGGCCCCATGTTCTTCCACCTACGCTCAATGGAGCACGTTATCATGATTTCATACGGGATACTCTACCTGTGGTGCTGGAACATGTGCCTTTACGTGTACGGCACAACATGTGGTTCATGCACGATGGAGCTCCTGCACATTTCAGTCGAAGTGTTCGTACGCTGCTCAACAACAGATTCGGTGACCGATGGATTGGTAGAGGCGGACCAATTCCATGGCCTCCACGCTCTCCTGACCTCAACCCTCTTGTCTTTCATTTATGGGAGCATTAGAAAGCTCTTGTCTACGCAACCCCGGTACCAAATGTAGACTCTTCGTGCTCGTATTGTGGACGGCTGTGATACAATACGCCATTCTCCAGGGCTGCATAAGCGCATCAGGGATTCCATGCGACGGAGGGTGGATGTATGTATCCTCACTAACGGAGGACATTTTGAACATTTCCTGTAACAAAGTGTTTGAAGTCACGCTGGTATGTTCTGTTGCTGTGTGTTTCCATTCCATGATTAATTTGATTTGAAGAGAGGTAATTGTGGTGTCACCGCCAGACACCACACTTGCTAGGTGGTAGCCTTTAAATCGGCCGCGGTCCGTTAGTATACGTCGGACCCGCGTGTCGCCACTATCAGTGATTGCAGACCGAGCGCCGCCACACGGCAGGTCTAGAGAGACTTCCTAGCACACGCCCCAGTTGTACAGCCGACTTTGCTAGCGATGGTTCACTGACAAAATACGCTCTCATGTGCCGAGACGATAGTTAGCATAGCCTTCAGCTACGTCATTTTCTACGACCTAGCAAGGCGCCATTACCAGTTACTGTTGATGCTGTAAAACATGTACCGTCAAGAGCGATGTTCACCAATTATGGATTAAAGTTAAGTATTCCAGCAGCTACGTACGTTTTTTGCTAGTCTAATTTCCTTGACCTGTTCCAGACCTCACGTCAGCCTGCGTGAGCTAAAACGCGTGCCCTTCGGCTTCCTCTCATAGTGGGTTGGCTCTCTTGCCAATCCACAACAGTAATAAAATGAGCTCTAACATGGAAAGTAAGCGTTTCCGGACACATGTCCACATAACATATTTTCTTTCTTTGTGTGTGAGGAATGTTTCCTGAAAGTTTGGCCGTACCTTTTTGTAACACCCTGTAGTGTTGGAGAGAAGCCGGATTCCATGATAGTTAATACATTCATCTAGGTCTCGCTTCTCCCTAAAAATATGTATTGCCATACTGCACATATCAAAAAAACTTTTGCATCATCCCGATTCCCAGAGTTCCTGTATTGTATCACAGACATAGTCCTTTGACTGTTCAGAGATGGCACTAAATCCACCGAAAGATGAAAACAACCATGCACAAGCAGCGCCTATTAGACGGGGGGGCGGGGGGGTCCGACAGCCTTTTCTTTGGTATGTGTATATGATCAGTCTGTTGGTATATGGCCACAATGAACGACGACGTTGAAGAATTTCTTCTGCCACGAGACCACTTTGTCTTCAAGTTCCTCAATTTTTCATGCTTGCAGGAAGGTCTTCTAGTCCTGAAACAAGTTCATCTGTAGTGATACACGAAACAGGAACAGTTGTAACATGGTCTTTTGGTATTGGCGAATGAGGAAATTCGATACTGAATACTTCACCGAAATCCTCTCGTCAAGTGCAGGATCATCTTGCTGTTTTGAAACGGCCTACCATTCTTCTTTTCTACAAGAATGTTGTATTCTTCTTCAGAAGCACCCGCACTATCGGCGTTGCTATACCAATTTTATGGGCAGTGCTTTCTAGGACGCTCTCCGCAGCTGTAGTGTACAGGGCATGATACAGCAATTTCATTCTGAGTGTCTAATTCTTAGCACAAGAACAGTGACAGGGACACACGGCATTCATCTTCGAGATGATATGCCCGGACATCGGCTGCAGAACAAAGGAATCAACTAATAACCAGTCGCTTACAACCGCGGGTGTGCGGCCTTTCTGTCTGTTCCGTTGGGAACGCGACCTTTTCCTATTTTTCATTATTGTACACCTTGTTGTTTTCTTACCACACGCAACCACCTGTGCAAAATAGACACTGATGTGTTCCCTTCTTTACCTGTAAGAATAAGAAAAGAAAGCCCGCAGCTCGTGGTCGTGCGGTAGCGTTCTCGCTTCCCACGCCCGGGTTCCCGGGTTCGATTCCCGGCGGGGTCAGGGATTTTCTCTGCCTCGTGATGGCTGGGTGTTGTGTGATGTCCTTAGGTTAGTTAGGTTTAAGTAGTTCTAAGTTCTAGGGGACTGATGACCATAGATGTTCAGTCCCATTGTGCTCAGAGCCATTTAAAAAAAAAAAAGTGGTGAAGGCAACCGCTTGTGACAAGCGGAAATCTAGGTCCGATTACAAGTCCAGCACCAATCGAGAATGCTGTCATCACCATCGCGGGACAGATATAATTTCAACATTCACTTGGTCCATGTCAGGCATAAGTCTTCGTACTACGGAAAAGCGTCTCGTCTGGGGACAAAAGTGACTGTGGGATCATTGCATGGAAGGCTATGTGGAGAAGAAAGGCAAGCACTTTTCTTAACAACTGCCACACTTCCACAGGAGATCCGCATTCTAGGCAATTTACTTCCGTGTCAGGCAGGCGACATTGTCGGAAGAGTGGAGAGTCAGTTATCGGCCGCATTAATGACTTGGAGCTATTGCCGCGTCATATGTTGTTGCTTGGTCACCAGATACCAAGTCGTCTAGGCGTCCGAGTCGAGGAGGGTCTGGTGTACTGAACGACACAACACAGGCGAAGCCATCGTAGGTTGACGCTATTCCACGATATTCTCTTTGTTCTTTCATTATCAGATAGTAAGGGATCTGGTGAACAGGAGATCGGCGTGGACATAACTGTAGTCAACGAAAGAAGTCTTGGTGTGGGAAAGCGATTAGGAAATCTGAAACTCAGCAATGCTCGGTAGTAGGGAATGGGAGCTAGCTCCCCGATCAGGGTGCCCGTTAATCTGTGCTGGCATTGCGTCCACAACTTTACCAGCGTATTGACATGGACGTTGATGAGTCCTGAGTCGCCGTCTCTGGTGGGTAGGCTGAGTGTATCATATCGTACTTTTAGGATCAGACTCCATTCGATACAGTTCCCCACAGTCGTTTAATGAACAAAGTAAGAGCATATGGACTATCAGACCAATTGTGTGATTGGATTGAAGAGTTCCTAGATATCAGGACGCAGCATGTCATTCTCAATGGAGAGAAGTCTTCCGAAGTAAGAGTGATTTCAGGTGAGCCGCAGGGGAGTGTCATAGGACCGTTGCTATTCACAATATACATAAATGACCTGATGGATGACATCGGAAGTTCGCTGAGGCTTTTTGCAGATGATGCTGTGGTGTATCGAGAGGTTGTAACAATGGAAAATTGTACTGAAATGCAGGAGGATCTGCAGCGAATTGACGCATGGTGCAGGGAATGGCAATTGAATCTCAATGTAGACAAGTGTAATGTGCTGCGAATACACAGAAAGATAGATCCTTTATCATTTAGCTACAAAATAGCAGGTCAGCAACTGGAAGCAGTTAATACCATAAAGCCGGCCGCGGTGGTCTAGCGGTTCTGGCGCTGCAGTCCGGAACCGCGGGACTGCTACGGTCGCAGGTTCGAATCCTGCCTCGGGCATGGGTGTGTGTGATGTCCTTAGGATAGTTAGGTTTAAGTAGTTCTAAGTTCTAGTGGACTTATGACCTAAGATGTTGAGTCCCATAGTGCTCAGAGCCAGCCAATACCATAAATTATCTGGGAGTACGCATTAGGAGTGATTTAAAATGGAATGATCATATAATGTTGATCGTCGGTAAAGCAGATGCCAGACTGAGATTCATTGGAAGAATCCTAAGGAAATGCAATCCGAAAACAAAGGAAGTAGGTTACAGTACGCTTGTTCGCCCACTGCTTGAATACTGATCAGCAGTGTGGGATCCGTACCAGATAGGGTTGATAGAAGATATAGAGGAGATCCAACGGAGAGCAGCGCGTTTCGTTACAGGATCATTTAGTAATCGCGAAAGCGTTACGGAGATGATAGATAAACTCCAGTGGAAGACTCTGCAGGAGAGACGCTCAGTAGCTCGGTACGTCCTTTTGTTGAAGTTTCGAGAACATACCTTCACCGAAGAGTCAAGCAGTATATTGCTCCCTCCTACGTATATCTCGCGAAGAGACCATGAGGATATAATCAGAGAGATTAGAGCCCACACAGAGGCATACCGACAATCCTTCTTTCCACGAACAATACGAGACTGGAATAGAAGGGAAAACCGATAGAGGTACTCAAGGTACCCTCCGCCACACACTGTCAGGTGGCTTGCGGAGTATGGACGTAGATGTAGATGTAGATGAAGTTCACAAAGTAGCCAAAGACCGTCATCATCCTGTGCACCATTGTCTTAGACGTTAGTAAAATGGTGGCCAAATCGGGTATTCTGGACGACAGGTGAACGTTCACATGAGGAAACCTTTGAATCACGGTTAACGTCCAGAGTAGGTTTGCTCGGACGATTGTGCATATTTTTCGAAGAAGGCAGGTAAATTAATCACCGCCGTCCACCTGATGTCACTTGCAAAGACAATCCTAAAACATATAAATTTATCTTGTAATCGAAACGGGGCTACACTCCCTTTCAAGAGACCTCTGCCTATTGCCATTGCCCCAGACTTCGTGATATTCATTCGGTTACTCGCAGCAGCTCCGCATCTGGCAGTCTATTGCAGCGTCCCTTGCACTTCGTACGATAATGCTAAAGACACTAGATCGTCCGGATATGCGCCAGAGATGAAGGCATGGTGTCTCATGTTTTCCGTTGGCCAGCACCGTAGTCCGTGTAATAGTGGGTCTAGGGCGATGGTGTACAGAATCACCGATAACGAGAATCACTTCCACACCGACCAGGAGTTGGTAATTGGGCTTACCGTGTGACTATTGATCATCACTCGCGACGTAGCACCTCAGAGTACCGCATGACAATGTAAATAAAGGTCACAGGGAAAGCCAACACTGCCATGTGGTAGTCGTGATTCACCCTTTCGAAGATATGTCGAAGTCCACTGACACCAGGGCGCTGGTCAAGTGACGAGCTTCTGCCAGGGCGATGATGTCCCTACAGTCTCCGAACGCCATCTGCATATTACTGTTACCACCCGGGCATGTTTTGGCTAAGGAGACTATATAGGGCACATCTGCTAGAATCCGAGAGAAAATTTTGAAGTCAATGTTAAGCATTTTAAGAGGCCAATAGTGTTCAACATCACTGTCACCTGACCGCTTGGGGACCGGGAAAGAAGGATTTCGACGAATTCAGATGGTACGGAACGCCGAGGTTATCAGTTCCTGGAACACGGTGAGGAGCCACAACGTGATGAATACGCGGCAAAACTCTAGTGAGAACCATCTGGGCAAGGTATATTGGCAGCCCATTTGAGAAGAATGTCAACTATATCATCTTTTGTGATCAGGTCCGTTAGAGTCACCGCAGCCTCTCCATCGAGAACCCCAGTGAGTGAATGGAAAACGTCATCCGTTGCCAAGGCGTCGTGATTGCCTACTTCATAGAACCACCAGTAGTGTTCATCAAATGCAGCTGCAGCGTCCTTTTGGACCGTCAGGCGTTCGCCACCTGGTATATCGAGGGTGTGTGTCATTGTTCTCCAGCACCTCTATTTTTCGCGGAATATATGGTACATGGACGGTGATTCGCATCCGATCCAATCGCGGCAACGCACATGTACAAGTGTGCCCTCCAGACGGCGACATGTGAGCATGATGAGCATCGCTTTTATCTGCTTTAATATACAAGTGTACCCTTCTGACGGTGACATGTGAGCGTTATGATCTTCGCCTTTGTCTGCTTTAATTCCACCTGATGTGCAGCAGACGGCGCTTGGGTGGAGACCTGCCGTAACATCACGAAATAGTATTCCATTACAAAGGTGATTTCAACGTATTATTTCGCCGTCATATGGGATTAGTGCGCATTATCAGCTGCTGGCATATTGGGTCTTTGAGAAGTGAGCCCCGTCCGCACCACATCTTCTGCCGTGGTAAGGATAATGTGCAGATACAAGCGACGTAGTCGGAGAATGAAATCGGGTATAGCTCCACATCGAGCATCGCCACTGTATGTCCTGGCGCGACGAAGATTCAGCCAAGGTGGCTCACCGGGTGGCTGGTACCATAAGTGAATCCTTGCCAGTCGCCGTGTATGCATCGCCCGGTATCTACGAAGTGCAGTTCATTTACCTGTTTGTTCAATTCCGGGCTTGTGTTGAAGTGTGGATAATACGCAGTTGAAGGCGCCTCCAAGAAAAATGTGGTCGTAGCAGTCCCCAAAGAACGGCGCTACCTCTTCCATATAATACCGCACCCTCTCTCTTCGTTTATGTGCACTGGGAGAGTGTAAACGTTGATGATGCTGACGCCCCAACAACAAACGGTGAGGTCCCGAGCCGATGGGAGACAGGCAGTAAGGAAGGAAGATTGGGTTTAACATCCCGTCGACATCGAAGATGGAGCACATGCTCAGACTGTGTTAAGGATCATGCCCTTTCAAAGGACCCATCCCAGCATTTGCCAGAAGTGATTTAGGGAAATCACGGAAACGTAACTCAAGGATGGCCAGGCACGGGTTTGAACCATCGTCCTCCCGAATGGGAGTCCAGTGTGCCACTGAGCTACCTCGCTCGGTGGGAGACAGGTCACATCGTCCACCTTGTAATGTAATGTACTACTGAAACTACCGATACCACCGGCTGGCGAGGTGTGGGGTGCCGTCAATCAGCTTGAAGGAGCAAGTGAATTTTAACTAAGTAAACATAAACTGAAATATTATTATTTTGTTACAAAGCTGTTAATATGAGGACAATCATGAGGTATATTGCCACAGAACTATATTATAAACACTTTTCATTTTTCATACTATGTTTTTCATATATGTATACGTGCGATGTGTAAACTATCGCCGGCCGCGGTGGTCTCGCGGTTAAGGCGCTCAGTCCGGAACCGCGCGACTGCTACGGTCGCAGGTTCGAATCCTGCCCCGGGCATGGATGTGTGTGATGTCCTTAGGTTAGTTAGGTTTAAGTAGTTCTAAGTTCTAGGGGACTGATGACCACAGATGTTAAGTCCCATAGTGCTCAGAGCCATTTCAACCATTTTGTAAACTATCGATATACAACCAAGGTTGGCAGTACTGCACAGTTTGTACGCTCTGTGAACAGGAGCCGGTTGTTGGCGGGTGTAGAGACAATGGGCAGTTCCTGTTGAAACGTCTTGTAATACGCTTACTTTGAGAAGGTCAAGGATAGAGGGAACGAAATTATGTATTAGAAAAGCTGTTACATTGAAAATTATTGAATATCGTCACGATCAGAATTTATAAAATAAAAGTTGGAAGTTTAAATGTGTCAGTTCTTACGCAGCAGACCTGGACCTCAAATTGATTTAACAAACAGCGGATGGCGAGATTTGTCACTGGACCATGAGCGTGCAACAACGACCAATAAAGGTAAGAAAGTTATATTACTCTAAATTCAGATTGTGATGATACCTTTCTTTCTCCATGTCTTCAACCCAGTATGTACTCTGTTGTTAGAGTGAACAGCGTGACGGGGACTTGTGGTCGACTAGGCACACCAGGGACACCACACAGGTTTAAAATGATAATTTGTACCTTAATATACTACTACTGATAATAATTAATATTTGTCCCCCGGACAAAGAGGTGCATTACAACCTCAATACATTCCTTCAGGAGTATGACCGTCCTGCACGCGCCATATATGCACAGCATGTGGTAGATGTTATACTCGTAAATAGTTGGAAACAGATCGAGGCGAGTTTACTCTAGGAGGGCCACATCGAGGTCCACCACCCTCAATACGTTGCAGAAAATCTGGAGTTTCAACTGTGAACCGATAGTGTTGGCATTGATAGTGCCTATCCTATAAGCATGCCACAGAATGGCGTTCAAGAAGGTAGAAAGTGCTGCAGCGGTCCAAGACGGCTCCGCAGCCGAAAGCACAAACCCATAAATCCATCGTTGGTTAGGATTCTTGGAGGGGCGCGACGAGCCGCTGTCGCAGCTGCTCCCTCATGTGTCCCTTCATCGATATCATTGAACCACAGCGACGTGTTGGGCCAGTGGTCGCCCCAATGAGGCACGCCATCCATAGTGGTCAGTGTTGCATCCATCACTGATTCGTGGTTTGGTTCTGGCTGTTGATCTACATGCATAGCCATGTTTCTGTGTACATTCATTACCGATGCCACCCCAACTGGAGCTGAACTGGTGGTTCCGTGACTGTTCGTCCTGAGGGTAAGAATCGCTACCGGTGATCTGATCTTTCTGTGACAGCATCCGGCAAGTGTCTGCAGCCGACCAACACATGTTCCATCACTTTGGAGATCTTTGTTTGCGCATACTGGTATCAGTGTCCGAAGACCCCTGTGGGCCCCGACTGTCAGGACTGAAGGTGTCGGTTGGTACAAGCATAGAGGCTACTTCCATCCCCATCACCTGTGTCTCCCACGGTCTTGTGATAAATTCGTATCTGAAGAGAGCTCAGTCGGCCTCCTCATTGCCTGGTTACTGCTCTGAAGGCAATGGTGGTCCTGCAAAAGACGACGCCACAGTCGACGGGTAATGAACGGCTTGGAGAGCTTCGACAGAAGTCAATGGGACCACCGTAGATGTTGTCATCGCTTGCTTCTTGCCTGGCAGTTACTAGGTAATTCGACATTACAGGCTGCTGGAACAGACATAACATTCTTGGCCGCATTCCCAGCATATCTTCGGTTGACTGTCACAGATAATAACGGTAGGGCAGGAAAATTCGATCTGCATCTGTCGCACCCTATTAAGGAACGGGTATGTGATGAAGTGCACCCACTTTTAGGCTGTATGGCTAATAACTTTTCCGTAGGTGCTCATCGTAATAACCAGTATCTCCGCTGGAACCTCAAACAGTGTTACGAATACCTAGATCTTTCTCCGTTTGAGACCTGCGTGTTACTCCTGCACGTTACTTCTGTCTGTCTGTCCAAGTGTCGGAATTTAAGGCCTTCTGAAATATCATTCATAATCCTGTCACAAGCTTTGTCGTTGACCATCTTCACGTCTAGCACACTGCCCACGATTAAAAGCTGGATGCCGACAAGATCATTTAATCAATCCAGACAGCGTCTCATAGGAATCGCTCGATTTCTTGTATACTAGTTCAAGAAACTAAACTTCAGTGTTTATTTTCGACATCTGTTGTTCATTCTTCTTTTATGTAAGTGCAGTGCATGAAGGCTGTTGACCTACACAAGAACACTGTGCGCACACTGTGACAGCACGGACATAAACAGGATGTCCACGCCACTAGGTTGCCAGTGGCAGACAGCGTACTTCAGCTATACAGGGCTATTACAAATGATTGAAGCGATTTCATAAATTCACTGTAGCTCTATTCATTGACATATGGTCATGACACACTACAGATACGTAGAAAAACTCATAAAGTTTTGTTCGGCTGAAGCCGCACTTCAGGTTTCTGCCGCCAGAGCGCTCGAGAGCGCAGTGAGACAAAATGGCGACAGGAGCCGAGAAAGCGTATGTCGTGCTTGAAATGCACTCACATCAGTCAGTCATAACAGTGCAACGACACTTCAGGACGAAGTTCAACAAAGATCCACCAACTGCTAACTCCATTCGGCGATGGTATGCGCAGTTTAAAGCTTCTGGATGCCTCTGTAAGGGGAAATCAATGGGTCGGCCTGCAGTGAGCGAAGAAACGGTTGAACGCGTGTGGGCAAGTTTCACGCATAGTGATGTGAAAGATTCAGTGTTTAAACCTCCTCTACCAAGAAACGTGCCAGAACTGCAAGCTCGCATCAACAATGCTTTCGAACTCATTGTTGGGGACATGCTGCGCCGAGTGTGGGAGGAACTTGATTATCGGCTTGATGTCTGCCGAATCATTGTGAATGCCTAAAAAACTTTTTGAGTTTTTGTATGTGTGTGCAAAGCATTGTGAAAATATCTCAAATAATAAAGTTATTGTAGAGCTGTGAAATCGCTTCAATCATTTGTAATAACCCTGTACAAGCGCGCCTTCATCCAAACTTCAGTATGTCACATAGTCACAACCCTTACGCTCCCACAGCTGCTGATTCGTTCACATCGAGACAGTCCTAATCCGTCAATCCTATGTGTAGCAGATCCCACTCCGTACGGCAGTACTCCAGAAGAGAACGGGAAAGCATAGTGTAGACAGTGTCTTTAGTAGACTTGTATCTTTTAAGTGTTCTGCCAAATAATCACAGTCTTTGGTTCTCTTTCCCGACAACATTATCTGCATGACAGTTTTAATGTATCTATGATAAGGATGGAAGCTGAAGGAATTAATTAAAATCTGTGTAATGATCGGGACTTGAACCCAGGTATCCTTGCTTCCTAAGCAAGTATGCTAACCATTACACTGTCAGAGCATTACCGTTAACGCACCTGCATGGACTACTCTGGTCCAGTGCTCTCACTACCACAAACTTCAATTCACATCTTCAGCTTATTTTCCCCTTCTCAGATCGTCACTACTGCCGAGGCTCTGAGGTATTATCGTAGATAGAGATGAGACTCAAATGTCTCGAGGAAAATTTATTTGTAACATATCAAGTTTATGTTATTCGTAAGTGTAATCCCCATGTATTTAGCTGATTATACAGCCTTTACATTTGTGTGATTTATCATGTAATCAAAATATAGCGAATTCGTTTTAGTACTTCTGTAGATGACTTTACACTTTTCAGCAGTTAGAGTCAATTAGAACTTTTCACACATTCACATATGTCTTTTCGATCATCTGATGACTTTATGCGATGGTAAGTGACAGCATCATCTGCAAAAAATCTAAGAGGGCTGCTCAGATTGTCTCTCGAATAGATTGTAAGATTTTCTCCTAAATCGGTTACATAGATCACGAGTAGCAGAGGAGGAGGCCAGATATTACTTCTGTTTCACTCGATTACTTTCCCTTGGTTACTACGGACTGTGACATTTCTGATAGGAAATCACTAATTCAGTCGCACAACTGAGACGATACTCGGTAGGCACGCAACTTGATTAGTATGGTGTCAAAAGCCTTCTGGTAATCTAAAAATGTGGTTTCAATTTGATTCCCCTGTCGATAGCGCTCATTACTTGTGGTTCACAAGAACGACATTCCCTGCATCCCTTTTGACTATCTGTAAATGATTCGTTTTCTTCTAGACGATTCATAACCTCTGAACATAGCATATGTTCGAAAATCCTACTGCAAATCGCCGTAAATGATCTAGGTCTGTAATTCAAAGTATTACTCCCGTTTCCTTTCTTGGTGTGATCTGTGCATATTTCTAGTTCTTTGACACGGATTTTCGCCTACCTCGTGACAGAAGACCATATTCTAAACTCAATAATATTTTTGAAGAGGAAGATCTGCTTGTACAGGATTGGAGTACACATGTGAGTAACATTCGTATTCACAATACATAATTTACAGTACGAATACCGTAGCGAAACAGCTGCCAAACGATGTTAAAAAAGTTATATGAATTAACCTTGGAATTCATATTACAATTGGCGTACTAAAGGAGATATCGTGTTAAAGAAGCCCTGATGTGCGTGAAAATTAATATATCCTGAGATAATGTTGCTCATTTATATCGGAAATTGAATTATTGTAGTGCAGCAACACACGACTAATTCCGTTTTTCACAAAAAAAAGGACTGAAAATAAACTAATACATGGACTGGTTGTGACCCTGACTCCCACCATTACGTAACAACACAGCAAGATATAAAATACGTATAAAATCATCCTGTTCTAAATATAGCACAGAAAAAACCTATAAAACAAAGCAATGACATTTTGTGAAACAATTTTCATAAAATGTGATGTAAAAGAGCACACGTATTTGCAACGACAATGTCCAACGGAAATTTACTTGTAATTCCACTACAGCGCGACAGAAGGACTGCAGCACTGAGACGAGAAGAACAGAGACACATTCACTTCCTTATCTCTGTCAGCAAAATCGCACTGCTTCCATACACTCCCAGTCATACGGCGTTGGTCACATGATTTGAACAGTGCCTTCTACGTACAGGTATGTCTAGTGTGGTGCCTGAGAATACTTCCTGGTTCCACAGCGCAAGCTGCTAAATGCAATGCAACATAACTTATTACACAAATTTTGATCAGTAAATATGTAACTACATTTTAACTTTTTTTGTCGTGGGCAAATACTGAAACAAGAATTACACGTGAATATGATTTTAACTCAGGACAAAGCAACAGATTTTAATTTGATGTGAAATATTTCACGAGGACGAATCGCAGCTCAAATTCGTTTTAACTGCTTTAATCTCAACCACGTTGCGTACTAATTTCCTGAGTTTTCTGTCAATAAAACGGAGTGGCGCTTAATTGAGGTACAACAGATCTTCAGCACGTTACCGTAGACAGTGGATATTGCCACTCGAGAGCCAATATCATCACATGGATATTTCTACTCGAGTGGTAATAGCGTCACATTGTTATTTCAACTCAAGTGGTAATAACAGTACATCGCTGTTTCTACTCTGCTGCACTTTTTCTGCCCTTCGGACTCGATCAGGAGTTGGTGTTTAGTGCTTACGCTTCTGTTTGCTTCGCTTGAGGAAAGTAGCTGTTAATGTTCAACTTTTTGTTTTCTTTGCTTTGATTTTGGTTATTACTTTGGTTAGATTTTGAGCTTTTCAAATTACTGTTATAGATACATTTAATCAAATCTTTATCTGGCGCCTGCGCTGAAAGCTGCTAAAGCTTCCATGGAGCAGACGAATCTGACGGAAACCTCTTTTCGCTTTCATGAAGGTTGTACGTTGATTCGGACTCAGATTCTCATGATTCACTAAGCATTTATCGAAAAACTTTTTAGCTATTTGTGCTGAAGTGGAACAGCAATTGTCTGAAAACCGTTTTGCCGGCCGCGGTGGCCGTGCGGTTCTGGCGCTGCAGTCCGGAACCGCGGGACTGCTACGGTCGCAGGTTCGAATCCTGCCTCGGGCATGGGTGTGTGTGATGTCCTTAGGTTAGTTAGGCTTAAGTAGTTCTAAGTTCTAGGGGACTTATGACGTAAAATGTTGAGTCCCATAGTGCTCAGAGCCATTTTTTTGATGACCGTTTTGTGTATTCAAGAATGGTTATGAAGTGTAAGCACACATTAGACCTAACCAGTAGTATTTAGAACTCGGTTGTGTGAGTTAGATTGCCGTAGATACAGCCTGCATGTAGTTAAGCTCTTGATTAGAAAGTTGTGTTTTGAACATAATCATGAATTTTCTGATGCATTACTTAAACTTCAGCCGAGCGCAGAATGTTAACTGAAGAAGCAGCTGAATTTCTGAATTTGTTAACAACGGCTGCCGGAGTGGCCGAGCGGTTCTAGGCGCTTCAGTCTGGAACCGCGCGACCGCTACGGTCGCAGGTTCGAATCCTGCCTCGGGCGTGGATGTGTGTGATGTCCTTAGGTTAGTTAGGTTTAAGTAGTTCTAAGTCTAGGGGACTGATGACATCAGATGTTAAGTCCCATAGTGCTTAGAGCCATTTGAACCATGAATCGCTGGATGGAAGCACATCATTCCATAGGGGTATGAGCGGCAGGTTTGATGGTACCTTGTATGCAGCATTAAAAAAATTGTGGCAGCCTCATGTAGACGTATGCACCAGTTTCTTTCCAGACACAAATAAAACGGACCCAGTCATAAATGTAATCCGTTCTTGTGAAGTCGTTAGAGCATATACACATCGACAAGTTGTTGGCCAATAGCCCCTGCTTCTTAGAGAGTTTCTGAAATTCCTGCGTTACCAGTAATTTACCACAACGTGTTACCTTGTTCCGAAAAGCATTGACGTTTTTTGGAACTGTTCGCTACTAACCTGGACACTAGGTTAGCTATTTTGTCTTACAATGTGCAAGATGAAATTAGAATTGTTTAGCAAATAAGCTTTTTAAAAGGGCTGGGAAGGATCGTGCATCTGTTGCTTTGTAGTTGGACAGTGACGTGTTGTTCACGAAGGCTTAATCGAATTTGTATCTGTGTTTATACCTATGGTGATTTTCTTCATACATTTTCTTTACAAATATTTCGTGCTGATCTAAAGCATTAATTAAGAATAACGTCCCTGATTTGCATGCATTCAAGTTTTTATGGCGTCATCTGAAAGTCTTGTGTTTCACTGACACATTTAGCATATTTGTCTGTTTTATATTTTTTTCAGCGTCGTTGTACACTCTTGTTTACACTTGCCCTAAATTAGCTTATTTTCTTGTCGTTTCGTCTTTTAGCATCATTTCGGTGTTATTTGTTGCTGGCATCTACTTGGTTTGGGTGAGTTAATTTAGGTTCTTCGGACTTTAATCAGATAGTTCACTTCCCGTCCCCTCCCCCGTCTTTATGATAGGTGACAGGCGTAAGGTAGAGTTTTAGCTTCCGAGTCAGTATTTATGCAGTATTCACACGGAACTGCTGCCTATGCATTTACAGGGGAGCTGTTATTTATAGTTGTTACACAATACCTGTTACGACAACAGCTAACATAATGCTATTTCAGAAAAGCTGTGATATACCGAACTCTCATTTTAAAGGTTTCACTATTTTATTAGATACATCTCGTTATGCTTAACGAAGTTTAAGCTACCAAAAAGCGCTTATACAACAGTTGTAATATGGAGTTTACAACATGTTTCATTTTCTTTAAATTTTGAGAATCACTTTCAAATTGGGTCAATTGAAATGAAGGGAAACTTAGTATCTTAAATATCTTCATAAATGTAACTATCCGTGTTTTAACAGGTGAAACTGTTTCGCTCTTTGACATATTTAGCAGAAGAACGGCTGACCGCCAAAACTGTAATACACGTAACAGCTGGTAAATTGCGCATGTCCTTCAGGCTGGAAATCGATTTTTATAAACGTTTTTATCTCAGCGTACTGATGATTCTCAAAGAGTCATTGCGTGCACAACCAGAAGAACTTTTGTGAAATCGCTCTTTCAATTACAGATATCTGTTTCTTTTCAAAAGCGAGTGGAAACTGGTTCTATCGCAAGGAAGCGTTACACCGGCGAATAGCGCGAAGTATGCCTGGTATCCAGAACTCGCCAGCAACTGCTCCTTTCTCCATCTCGTTCCTGTATAACACAGGTAAGCTTGGACGTGTTATTCTACTCGTGCTGAGCGAAATAATTTATCCAGTATTGCCGTAAGAATGAGCAAGGGCGGATTTGTAGACGTGACGATGGTCTCCACTTCAACTCTAAATAATGGACTCTATTAAGTTTCAAGGGATAATTTTATTAATTTTTTGGTCAAATGATTAATCTTAGGCCCAAGATAGGGTAACGCACTGATCCGCCGACCGTCAAAACTGACTAACATCCTGACCGAAAAAAGATATCCTATATCTGTTAATGGGTGTATACATGTTGAAGCCAAAAGTGTTTGCATGTTTGCGAGTGAAAGATATGAGGGTCTTCAATAAGCAATTCATTACATTTTCTTTTAAAAACCCTTTAATATACATAGACAAACGTCCTTGTTGGTGCTTCACATTTGTGCGTCGGTGAAGTATCGAACCGTTCTGGAAGATGGCAGAGCCGTATTACAGCGTAAAAATGGCGTCTACATACGACTCACGTTACAACCAGAGTGCTGTTATTGAATTCTTGCGTGCAGAAAAAGAAATCATGGTGAACATCCATAAATGTTTGTGTGCATTGCATGGCCATGATGCAGTTGACAGGAGTACAGTTGGGCGATGGGTAAAGAAAGTTACAGCCTCAGGAAACGCAGAAATAGAGTTCCATGATCAGCCACGTTTTGGACGTCCTGTCACAGCCACTGCTGCAGACATGCTGAATCGTACGGATGCCATTATTCGTGCCGATCGGTGCATCACAACTCGATGACGAGAGTGTCAACAAGACCCAACAAGGTGACGAGAGTGTCAGCCATGCAGTGGAAACATTACTACGCCTACAGGACAAGAGCTTTTACCAGCAGGGAATACATACTCTTCCACAACGTTTGCGTACGACCACAGAACGTCATGGAGACTACGTAGAAAAATAGAACACGGACTAGACATGTTTCTGTACACTACTGGCCATTAAAAATGCTACACCAAGAAGAAATGCAGATGATAAACGGGTATTCATTGGACAAATATATTACACTAGAACTGACATGTGATTACATTTTCACGCAATTTGGGTGCATAGATCCTGAGAAATCAATACCCAGAACAACCACCTCTGACCGTAATAACGGCCTTGATACGCCTGCGCATTGAGTCAGAGCTTGGATGACGTGTAAAGGTACAGCTGCCCACGCAGCTTCAACACGATACCACAGTTCATCAAGAGTAGTGACTGGCGTATTGTGACGAGCCAGTTGCTCGGCGACCATTGACCAGACGTTTTCAGTTGGTGAGAGATCTGGAGAATGTGCTGGCTAGGGCCGCAGTCGAATATCCAGAAAGGCCCGTTCAGCACCTGCAATATGCGGTCCTGCATTATCCTGCTGAAATGTAGGGTTTCGCAGGGATCGAACGAAGGGTAGAGCCACGGGTCGTAGCACATCTGAAATGTAACGTCCACTGTTCAAAGTGCGGTCAATGCGAACAAGAGGTGACCGAGACGTGTAACCAATGGCACCCCATACCATCACGCCGGGTGATACGCCAGTATGGCGATGACGAATACACGCTACCAATGTACGTTCACCACGATGTCACCAAACACGGATGCGACCATCATGAGGCTGTAAACAGAACCTGGATTCATCCGAAAAATGACTTTTGCCATTCGTGCACCCAGGTTCGTCGTTGAGTACACCATCGCAGGCGCTCATGTCTGTGATGCAGCGTCAGGGGTAACCGCAGCCATGGTCTCCGAGCTAATAGTCCATGCTGCTGCAAACGTCGTCGAACTGTTCCTGCAGATGATTGTTGTCTTGCAAACGTCCCCATCTGTTGACTCAGGGATCGAGACGTGGCTGCACGATCCGTTACAGCCATGCGGATAAGATGCCTGTCATCTCGACTGCTAGTGATACGAGGCCGTTGGGATCCAGCACGGCGTTCGGTATTACCCTCCTGAACCCACCGATTCCATATTCTGCTAACAGTCATTGGATCTCGACTAACGCGAGCAGCAATTTCGCGATACGATAAACCGCAATCGCGATAGGCTATAATCCGACCTTTATCAAAGTAGGAAACGTGATGGTACGCATGTCTCCTCCTTAGACGAGGCATCACAACAACGATTCACCAGGCAACGCCAGTCAACTGCTGTTTGTGTATGAGAAATCGGCTGGAAACTTTCCTCATGTCAGCACGTTGTAGGTGTCGCCACCGGCGCCAACCTTGTGTGAACACTCTGCAAAGCTAATCATTTGCATATCATAGCATCTTGTTCCTGTCGGTTAAATTTCACGTCTGTAGCACGTCATCTTCGTGGTGTAGCAATTTTAATTCTGACTCTTAACAATAAATATGTTCTAAGAAAAAAATAGGGCCTTACTTATTGAACGACCTCCTAGTATTTATACAATTACATGCATGAGATAGGACAGGCCAAATCGATAATTACATTTAGATAACATAGGACAAAGCTAACACTTTTTCACTGAAATAAATTTTGCTCCTTTTCATGAATTATAGAGTAATCAGCACTATTTTAGCGTACCTTGATATTTCTTTATCGTTTTTTGTCCGAAAAATTCTGGAAGGTTTCCACAAGTTTAATAAGAACGGATGTGAGCATGGAGGCAACGCCGAAATAGCCGGTTAGGCCATTTTATGCGTGACCTAGTTAATTTCTGCATATTATACTAATCCTTTAGAGTCTGAACATTGGCTTATTCTGTAAAAAAAGAAAGATCCGGGAACGTGCTTTGCAAAGTATTATAGGAGTTTTTTTCTCCTTTAAAATACTATGTAAAAATCAGTACCGCAAAATGGAGATGTTTGAAACAGAGGGGTAACTTGAAACGACTTGCAGTTATGTTGTTTGTAACGTTGATAAAATGGTGCTGCGCCACCAATAAGTACAGGAACATATTTGGGGAATTCTTGTAAACTTCGGGCAGCTATAGCAGGAAGATAGCAATTAAGGTTCAAATGGCTCTGAGCACTATGGGACTAAACTGCTGTGGTTATAAGTCTCCTAGAACTTAGAACTACTTAAACCTAACTAACTTAAGGACATCACACACATACATGCCCGAGGCAGGATTCGAACCTGCGACCGTAGCGGTCGTACGGTTCCAGACTGTAGCGCCGTTAACCGCTCGGATAGCAATTAAGGGATCGATAGACCCATCGGATGGCAGGCATGGGGGATGTTGGTATTTTGCAAACTATTCTGCGAGCCATGTTTACGACACCGCTGGCAGGCTAGAAGGCACAGCCCGGCAGGCACCGTACAAACGTGAAATAATCGGGGCAGTATACTGCTCCGATGTGCTGTGAAGAACCCACGCGTTGCGCCTAGTAACCTGTATGTAGGGGTCGAAGTAGGCTGAGAAAGCTGACGTTGTAATTAGCAAAGAGCAAGCCACTGGTCCACACCAGAGGAACTACGTCAGAGGCTTCGGAAAAAGACGTATAAATAAGCGAACGCGGAGGCACGTAGCAGACAGTCGTGCTGCCCTTCTGTCTGCGTCTAGAACCGGAGAGAATGACGATGGTTTACGTTGAAGGCCAACCACGACGACCTTCTGGTGATGGATATCGGTGGGCAACCGGCCCGCTGAAGCTACCTTCAACCTCCGCTGCTCGGATGCGTCATTGCTTTGGCGGAGCGCGTCGCACCTTGGAGCTACACGGGCACGAGGAGGGAGAGAGCGGCTCGCCTCCGCTCTCTAGATGGCATAGTCCGGCGGACTGCAAGCTGCCGTCCGCAGGGGCGGGGCCGGGGAAAGATCTCACGGCCTCCGGGGCTGCTTATTTCTGAACATTATTGCTCTTACGCTTCTCACTCGTAAATAATGAAGTAAAAAGACTCCCATAGAGTGTCACTGGAAGCTTGCACTAACAGTAAATCTTTTGCCTCAGTTCACTGTCGGAAAGCAGAGGGTGTGAATCCAGTAAATTCATGAGCTTGGAGGAAACAACCTGTATATTGTTTTATATAGCCTGCCGTCCTGGTTCTGATCGGCGTATACAACAAAACTACATGACCATTATTTTACAACTACTGTTTTTTCAAAGAGCTTCTTCGTTTCTAAAAGGCACATTGCCATATATAGCCTATGAGGTAATGAGTGTTTTCAAACACACAAAACAGTTTAGTTTCTCCAACATTATTTGTTTGGAATTATTCACAGACAAAGCTGGTGGCTATGGCAGCATTTTCCTACATGTCACCATCTAAGCTAAATTCAGTGTGTTTCGACACTAGAGTGGCAATAGTGTCAACAGATTTTTCCACTCTCAAAACGCGTCCTCGGTCATGTTTAGATGGTTTTGGACTGTTCCAAGTGGATCTACCCTGTACAACAAAGCAAAAATTGCAGTATCGCAACATTGCAAACAAGTCAGATCGTGTTTAGTGTTGTTGCATCTCCACCACGTCGATAGAGGAGAGCTGAATTGTCTGGAGGTTGTCGGCATTGTTGAACGTTGTCAAGAAAGTCGTCGTGTTGCTCATCACACTGCGAACTGTCGTTTTCGGACGTGGAATGTGTGGGGATCAATGCCTCGAGGGAAGAGGTGTTTTCATTGTCATCCCTTAGGCACCTACTAAGACATTTTCCTGTTTTCCGTAACCATTCATAAGGGAAACCACGTGATTTCAACACTGGGCGTCTTGGTTCTGACCTTCATGGCATAGGCATCAAATGAAAGAGTGAAATAGGGTAAGAGGGCTGGGACGATCTTCAAATTGTGTGGCATGTCCACACAGACATTGTGTAGAATTGTGGTGAAATTTGGTGCCAATTTGAAAACATTAACATACCTTACACTTGAAATGAACGTCTGACGTCTGACGTTTTTTCCACATGTATCGACACCTTGGTGTTTGAAGCGCCGCCGAGCCCAATGCTGAGGTCGCAGCCTTTGCATCATTACAGGGTAATGGTTTAGGCACCTCGCTTTTCAGCCAGATTTAAAACGTCTGCATCGCAATGAGAAAGAATTACGGGGTATCAAAAAAGTGACGCTTTAGTTGTGTCTGATTGGACTTAAAAAGCACAGACACTGTGATACCAGTAATGTAGAACTTTATATAACTCCACATAGTTGTTCTGCTATAAAATAGTGTACTTGGTGGGAATACGTAAAAATTAAAATGCCTTTCCCAGTAACTCACAACCCACGGAAAGAAAGATTGCTGAGCAACCCCATAGTCTGGGGCACTGAACTACCTATCAGTAACGCAGAGAAGTGACGTTATAGAGAGGCTTCATTGTGGTGTAAGAAGACTTATTCATACTAGAAGTACGCTCATTTAGGAAATTGACAAAGTGAACGAAGCTAGCCAGCGACTAAGATAAGTGAAGTTGCGTAATAAGGAAGTTCTGGCTAGGTTCCTTCAGTAGACGACTAAACAAGAAGTGCAGACGAAATGAAATCATCGTCTGCCAATAGTGGTGCGCGCCTACTACGACTTTTTGCCTTTTCGTGGATGAGGGTGCTGCGGTTCGATGGGTACTGGCCAGCAGACTCTCATAAATATCCTCCAAATCAGATCCTGATTCTCTGACGTTCTCAGTCGCGCTCAGCCTGCCAACATCCAGCTACGACGAGCGCTTGTTTCGGTCTGCCGTCTACTGATATAGCAGCCTACAAACTTCCGCGGAACTGCAAGTCCCACCCCGGGGGCTTGGCCGCTGTTAACTGTAGCGCTGCTGTTCATGCTAATTCCAGTGTGAGGAAGTTAACGCCTTTCGTCTAGCATAGCCCCTGGTGAGATCACAACAAAAACATGGATGTGATTTAGTTACAGTCAATTTGTGTTTAAATAATCAAATACAATATGTAAATTTCTTAACATACAGTGGCATTATGCTTGTATTAAGATGCTGTTGACGTCTGACAAACCTAAACTAAGTTTCTGAGGATGAAAAATTAATTTGTAGAGATCGGTAAAGCATAATAAAAATTTATTTGCAACTGATAACTGAATTTTATACTTAAAAAAAAAGACACTTAACGTTGTATTTCCACATTAGTCAAATTTGTGACATACGATAAAGTTCGTTGGTTACGGTGGTGTCTGGGGGGCAACCAGACACCTGCCTCATTGGCCGATTGCTGCTATACTAACATCCTGAAAATTTACAAAAATGCAAGCGAGATATTGTTCGTGAAATGAATAAGTCCTTGCCGCAGTGTTGTTCAAAAGGATTAGAAGATCATAGGACTGGACAACATTTATAGTGGCAAAACAGTCGCTCCATCAGCTGTGAAACGCTTAAATTATTCATACGTTATTAAATACATTATATTTCATAAAAACTGGAACAACAGACATATGAAACAGAACAGTCAGCACAAGATCGAAACCTGTTAGGTGTATAAGTTACTAAGTTGAGTGCATCGCATATACTCGCAGTTTTCTGTGGATTGTAGAACGCCTACCAAATCTTTTATGTAAAGTGCTTGTGTGACCCTGCTATAGGGAGAATGTTGATTGGACAACGTGAAAATGGGAACAAAAGGTAAATGTTCTACCAATTCACGGATTTACGTTCACCAGTTCAGGGAAGGCAGGAATGTGGCTAGCCAGGATATGATGGACATTTGAATGTTTACCGGTAGTGCAGTGAGGGAAAGAATCAGGTGGACGAGGTTCAAGATGGTCATATGGTGACTTTATCTGCGAAAACTAATATGACAAAATGCTGTGTGAAGGGTATTTGTCTTGGGTCATGCGTAGAGTCTGTTGAATTACATATTATCACAGAGATGTTTGACACTTACTATCTATATAAGTCAAGTAATACTATTTACACAATTTGAGCCACGAAACATGCGATATAAATCTGAAGAACAGCAAAGCACATGTGTTACATAGCATATGATGTACACAGAACCTCCATCCTGAGAGCAAGTTCTTTTGGTTCTCAATTGTAACAAAAAAAATGACAATTCAATACTTATGATAAATTATTGCTAATTACGATAAAAATTACAAAAGGTATGCTATATTTTTAGCAATAAAATGGAGAACGTACTAGATTTTGCACTTTGATAGAGCTGTTTTAAACAATTACTTACAATCAAAGTATATCGTAGTTTATTCCACTTTGTCTTATGTTTTAAACTATCTGCCAGTTGTAACACATACTGAATAACATTCTCACGTTTTTTTACTACATTCAACTCTTTCTCCAACACTTTGAAGATACTGTTGCGAAATGGGTATCTAGCGCTTACTGCTAGTTATATTATATTTGCATGTGACCGAAACAGTTTGTTGTTCTTCAGATAATGTAATACTTCACCAGATTTTATTTATCCATTGTCATGGCACTACATTCTAAATGAATTAAAAAGCCTTTAATACCTTCTATCGTTTCAAGTTAACTTAGAGCATTCCGACGGTTTTCATTCTTCTCGTATATCTTGAAAGCTCTAAATTCTGATATTCGAGACCAGTCTGAAAATACTCACTATTTATGAACTACATTGCACTGCCATTTCATTAACTATTTTTCTAATGTTTACCAGGATATCTACAAACATACTTCGTCAACATGCTATGATGCTATGTAAACATTTTTTTCGAATTATCTGTATAAATAACTAGTAATTGTAATTTAATAATGGAGGGTTTCTTTGAAATATGCCTCTATTAAACTTTTCTTATATTGACAGCAGACCGAGGAAGGCGGCGTATTGGTAGAACACTGGAGTCTCATTCAAGAGTGGGCTTCACATTCACATCTAGCCTATCAGATTAGGCTATCTGTTGTTTCCCTAAATCAGTCATCGCAACTGTGGGAATGCCTGTTTTGAAAAGATCAGGGCTCGCTGCCCTTCATATTCTTCTTCGCACACCAACTTCTGTATACAAGTGTGATTAATTCTCCAGTTCCTGCAATTATCGCATATAATATGTACATTTAGCGATACGTCTTTGTATTATGACGAAGATAAAATGGTTCAAATGGCTCTGAGCACTATGGGACTTAACATCTGTGGTCATCAGTCCCCTAGAACTTAGAACTACTTAAACCTAACTAACCTAAGGACATCACACACATCCATGCCCGAGGCAGGATTCGAACCTGCGACCGTAGCAGCCGCGCGGTTCCGGACTGCGCGCCTAGAACCGCTAGACCACCGCGGCCGGCATGACGAAGATAACGTTTGCTTATCCACGTTGCAAGCCAATACTGAACTTCTGAAGATGACAGGTTAATCTGTCGAGATTGATTGAGTTAAATAAAGTATTCTAATTGTGCAGCTGACGACCAAATTTTATTTTGTAAAAATACGCCGATATTATGACCACCTACTTAATAGCATGGATGTCCACCTTAAATACGGAAAACAGCCGCGATGCGTGTTGGCAGGGAAGCAATGAGGCCTTGGTAGGTCGCTGGAGGGAAATGACACCACATCTGCCCACACAAGTCACCTAATTCCCGTAATTTCCGGGTATGGGGAGCGATGAGCTCTGACGCCACGTTCAGTCACGTCCCAGATGTGATCGATCGGATTCAGACCTGGTGATCTGAGGAGCCAGCACACTAATTGGAACTGGCCACTGTTTTCCTCGAACCACTCCATCACTCCCCTGGCCATGAGACATGGGTCAATAATGTTTTTAAAAAAATGCGACTGCTGTCGGGAAACATAATCATGATGAAGGGGTGTACGTGATCTGCAACCGGTGTATGATACTCCCTGGCCATCATGGGCCTTGCACGAGCTCCACCTGACCAATGGATGCCCACGGAATGGTCCCAGAGAACCATAGAGCTGCCACCAGCTTGTCTCCGTCCCGCAATATAGGTCTCAAGGGGCTGCTCGCCTGGAAGACGACGGATTCGCGCACTCCCATTGGCATCATTATGAAGGCATTGTGACTCATCACACCATGCAACGCTCTGACACTGCACCAATGGTTCAAATGGTTCTGAGCACTATACGACTTAACTTCTGAGGTCATCAGTCGCCTAGAACTTAGAACTAATTAAACTTAACTTGTTGTAACCACAACCAACTGCGGTAACGCCTTGGGCTGCGGATCGGAGCCGCCAGACGGGGAAGCCGCCGGCAGTGGAGCACGCACCACCGGGTAAACACAAGGACGAGTAGGACGACAGACCAATGACAACCAACAACAACCGACCACGACCGACAATGAGCGACACAACAAGGAAGAGATAAACAACGGAGGCTTGTAGAAACCACAACACCAAAAGTAAATCAACTCGGAACCAGATCCAGGCAAATGTCAACAACGAGCGATGACAAGAACGCAGTACCGCCGAGATAGAAACTCAATCAAGAGCGAGTACCAGACTGACTGGACTAGGTTTTTTTTTCTTTATTGTGATTTCATTCCCCTGCCCCATATGGGCAAGGGAGGGCTGTCAGCAGCACAATCCGCCGCTCTTCAGCCGAATGATACGACAACTAAAACAAGAATAAAATGATACATACATAAGGAGATAAAAATGGGGAACATAAGACAGAGTAAGGGGAGAAAATGGAGGTAAAAATACACTGACATGTAGACGTTCATGGGGGACAGTTAAAAAAGTCACCAGAAAGTTAAAAAACACAGTTGGCGATTCTTAAAACACAGAGAAGACACTGAATGCGCATGCACAGGTTAAAAGTTGGCGACAGCATTAAAAACACTCCGAAACAACACACTTAAAACCCACTTGAAGCACACACGACGAAGAATAAAACTACCAGGTGGGACCTGCCGAGGGAAAGGTCAGGGAGTAGGGAAAAGGAGGGGAGAGCATGGGGCAGCTGGGATTGGAATAGGACAGAGCGGGTCCCTATATACAAAACTGGAAGCAGCGGCTATTGGCCGCTGTCTGCACGTAGCGTAGCGGTGGCGCCCTCGCTGCGAGAGAGCCGCTGCGCGGATTAGCCGCCGCGGACGCGGAATCCTCTATGGGCTGACCACGTCCATTTGTTCTGGCGCGTGTTCGACCTCCGCGGCGTAAGGTACTAGATAACTAACCTAAGGACATCACACACATTCATGCCCGAGGCAGGATTCGAACCTGCGACCGTAGCGGTAGCTTGGCTACAGACTGCAGCGCCTAGAACTGCACGGCCACTCCGGTCGGCACACTACGCCAATGTCCAGTGCTAGTATCACGTGTTCATTCCAGTCATAGTTCTCGATGTTGTGGTGTTAGCATTGGCACATGCACGGTTTGTCGGCTGCGGAATCCCATCCTTAGAAGTGTTCGGTGCACTGTGTGGTCAGACACACTTGTACTCTGCCCAGCATTTAAATCTTACATTAGTTCCGCCACAGTTCGCAGCCTGTCCTGTTTCAGCAGTCTGCCCAGACTACGACGTCCGACATCCGTAATGAGGGGTGGCCGACCAACCCCACGACGTCTGGACGTGGTTTCACTTTGGTTTCGCCATGTGTTGAAGACACTCACCACAGCATTCCTGGAACACCTAACAGGTCGTGCAGATTCCGAAATTATCGTGTTGAATCTCCTTGCAATCACTATCTTCCCTCGGTCAAACTCACACACATCGCGCACTTTCCCCATTCCACACACGAACAGCACGCTCACTGATACTGCATGCAGTGTGCGTGTATCTGACTAACAGTCACTCCTCGCCAGGTGACGCTGCTATCGCCTGGACGGGTTTATATCATAGTAGTTCCGTGGTCATAATGGTTAGTTGATAAAGAAATACAGCTATTAACAAAATTTTATACTAGACATATTGACAGTTTCTTACATGATATGTTAAGCTGTCATGGGATTCTTCTGTTTCACTGTAAACTACATTAGTATGTTCCACTCTACATGCAGTAACATAGTCAAGATTATTTTAAATTCACGTGGCGTGTGAGATGGAGGGGTCAGAACGCATATGAGTAGGGAGAAAGGTATGGAATGCCGCTAACAGCAGACGCAGGTTAATGAGAGGCACTCAGGCACTCACGAATTTTCATCTTAGTACTGGGAAGTGTAGTAAAGTCATTTGAACTGGAGTACAGAGCGTGTGGCACCCCAACGCCAGGGTTTTACCCGCCTGCCTCCCTGGTTGCTACAGAGGCCCAGCTTCATTTTGGACTTGTCAGAGTACCGGAGGAGCTGCACTCCTGCGTTTGTTTTTACCTCCTTATTTTAAGATATTTTAAACCAGCATCCCCACCATGTACAAGTATTTACGGATGGCTCTAAACAGGGGGACTATGTTGGTTGTGCTGTTGTTTTCCCTGATCGAGTCGTCAAGTTACGGCTTCCTGCGGCGTTTACCATCTTTGATGCCGGCCGGCCGAAGTGGCCGCGCGGTTCTGGCGCTGCAGTCTGGAACCGCGAGCCCGCTACGGTCCCAGGTTCGAATCCTGCCTCGGGCATGGATGTGTGTGATGTCCTTAGGTTAGTTAGGTTTAACTAATTCTAAGTTCTTGGGGACTAATGACCTTAGCAGTTGAGTCCCATAGTGCTCAGAGCCATTTTTTGATGCCAAATTGATTGCGATCTTGCGGGCATTGGAGCAGATGAGATGTGTTCCCAGTCTTAAGTTTCTCATCTGTTCTGACTCCCTGAGTGCCCTTCAGACCATGCAACACTTGTACCCAGCGGATACAGTCGTCCAGAACATCCATGATGCCCTACTCCACCTGCAACGGCAGGGGAAGGTGGTTTCTTTCTGCTGGGTGCCGGGGCACGTGGGTATTAGGGGAAACGAACTGGCGGATATGGCTGCCAAAGATGCATGTTCCCTCCCTCACGTTGTTGAATGTGCCGTCCCCCTCCATGCTGTTACCTACCTTTTGCGTTTTCGTGTTATGCGTCAATGGGAAGAGGAGTGGCTGGCAGTTGGTGAAAATAAGCTGCGTCTGGTCAATGCCACCACGCGGCCATGGCGTACGTCCTACCAGTCGTGCAGGCGGGATGAGGTTCTCCTCACTCGCCTCCGCATCGGGCACAGTCCCTTAACGCATGGTTTTTTACTCCGGCGGGAGGACGCCCCAATCTGCAGTGCTTGTGGCGTCCAGATTACAGTCCACCACATTTTACGTGACTGTCCTTTATTCTCTGACCAGAGGGCGGCGGTTTCCTTGCCACCGGATTTGCTGTCTATTTTGCAAGACGACGCAACGACTGTGGTTAAGGTCTTACGGTTTTGTGTCCTGTCCAATTTGTTGCCTCGGATTTTAGGGAGAGGATTTTAATGTGCTGCTGGGTGACTGGCTCACTCAGGTTTTAGGTAAGAGGTCCACCAGTCACGATTACCTACTTGTTTCACTTCGATTTCTGTTCTCTTTTCCTTGTGTTTCCTTTCCTTCTTTAGTGCGTTTCTTTTCCTCTTGTTTTGCCTCTGTATGCGAGGATTTGGAACTGCGTCAGGTCTGTGTCTTTTAGTCGTTCTCCTTGTTCGCTGTCCGTCTTCGTCCCTTCACCGCATGTGTTCCAGTTTCTATGCGTTTGGGCGCTGATGACCACGCTGTTTAGCGCCCAAAACCTCAAACCACACACACACACACACACACACTAAATTTATGAAACACGCTTTGGTGTTTGAAGTATGTTCTTCATTTCACCGACTCAGTAGCACTTTTATTGTTATAATGACTATCTTAGATAAATATTTGATACCTTCAGATATATGAGTTACGTAAGCAATCCATCGTATCAGTTGCAGAACTACACATCAGAATACAGTATTGAGACTTGTAATTCCGTACGGATACGACGGATGACTTTCCAAATTACATAGGTCTAAAGATGATTAAATGTTGCTCGAAAGAATACATCATAAAAGTAATTTTCCTACCGAAAGGATTAAATAAAGTATAAATTCTAACTTTCAACATAATTGGGGCATCTCTCGCTAGGAATCTGCAGCAATAATAAAGATGCTGCTGTCTGTGGAGGATGTAAAAAGATGAAAGGGTTATTACAATAAAAGATGAGGCAGAACCAGACATTAGAACAGTTTAAATATAGTTTACCTGTCCAAAAAAACACTCTAGAATCTGTAGTATCTTGTAAAGGTTAAAATTCATGGATACATCAAATGCGTCAAATTAATAAAAAAAAATGGTTCAAATGGCTCTGAGCACTATGCGACTTAACTTATGAGGTCATCAGTCGCCTAGAACTTAGAACTAATCAAACCTAACTAACCTAAGGACATCACACACATCCATGCCCCAGGCAGGATTCGAACCTGCGACAGTAGCGGTCGCTCGGTTCCAGACTGTAGCGCCTAGAACCGCACGGCCACTCCGGCCGGCCGTCAAATTAATAGAAAACTAAATTATTTCGATGATATTTTATCTCTCTCATCGCAGACAGAAACATATGACATCGGGGGCCATCACACAAATGCGCAGGTGTATTTGGAAACAACATAAAATGACACCAGGAATCCAGTAGAGAATGCAAGACTTGTCAGAAAAAAATGCCTTGTGATGTGGGCAGTAGGAACTAAATGAGAGTAGTTCGGTAGGTCAACAACACAGTCCTTTAAACGTACCAGAAGCTAACTTTTAAAGACCTTAATAGACACAGTATAACTCGGGTACACACCAGTCCCACTGATTGCTGTGACGAGGTCAGGAACATTAAGGCAGCGGAAACGCGCGTCAGCAACCGCCCATCTCAGTGGACTTTCCAAAAGGAACGGCCATTAACATTCTAAACGCATTAGCGAAGTTTCAGTGAATTACGCGAGATTGAAGACAGTATTATAATCAGTTCGGAAGGAATTATAATTGGAAACGAAGCCAACTGCCAGCAGCAAACTGTAGGTTGAAGAGAAAACGAGGTTTAGCGAGAGGACGGAGATTTTACGCACCACGGCGAAGATCTGCTGATCGCCACCATCAAAAATGTCGCGACACAGCGAATGATTTTAGTTTAAACACGTACTGACACTCGCAACTCATATTAATGTTCACATTGCTTACTGTGAAAACTGTTTAGTTTTATGCTCCTTTGGCCATTTTCTGGTATTAATAACAAATAATCAACGACAATAAGAGTTAAGTGTCTATGTCACATCTTGGAATATTGCGAGTAAGGTTTCCACAATCGACATCATCTTTCTTTTCAAACTGGACAATCTGAATTTAAAACATATGTAAGGGAAGGTAAACAGAACAGCAAACAGCCGGCTTTCGTCGCAGTGTGGCTGGAAAAATGGTGCAGAACTTGACGCCAAACGTGGGTAGATGTGGAGGATAGTGGCCACATTAGGTCATGACACAAGTATGTTGGCGACGTAGTACAAACACTTTTAGCAGTTGGAGATAGAATTCGTGTCGCGATTCGAGTGTGAGTACCCGGTGCGATTGCAAACACTTTCGAAAACAGTTCGAAACACTGTGAGCTAACTCGTGGCAGTGGTATGAAGCCTGTAATACAAAACATTTCTAGTGCGCCTGGAGACAATGAGTTGCGAAACTGGTTGTTTGAAACTAGCAGCGTGAAACAAATTTCGTAAATGTCGTCTACACGGCAACATAAGCATACACTCCAGTTTCGATGTTTTATGAGCACCGAAGCACCAATTTCTTCTCTGAAATGAAAACAGTGGCAGTCTCGTTAGTAGTGGCATAGTTCAAAATCGTCTGCTTGAAATCTCTTGAAAAGGAAAACAACTAACATGTGTAAATGTGTGACTGGCTAAAGAGAAAATGTCAGCTTGGGGGCAGATAACGAAATTTTAGTAGATTACTTAAGAAGGTACTTCAGCTACCTAAGAATTACGCCATAACAAGTCACGGATCTTAATAGAGTTCGAGGAACTATACGTGTGGAAGTTAAATTAATGTGTGAAGCATTATAGTCGAAATTGAAACTAGAGAACACATAGATTTTAATTTTTTGTTTTATTTATTTATTTTATTTCAAAGTGCACAATTGCCTCATTTGTTCAAGATGTCTGTGGTGCAAGTTACATGGAAAATAGCTTACCCCTGACTTTCGGATGTAAATTATTTCACTTCGTACATATAATTTTTTTTATTTCCACCGTTAGCACCCCATTATATGCTATTTGTACCTCTCACATATGCGCAAATGCGCTTTTAGTGAAGTCATTCTTTTCAGAACAATCTCACGTTAGCCTAAGGGCATATACAAAAGTCTTAAAAAGCAGAAGGGATCTTCATTAACCTCTTATTTTTCACAGAATGTATTTTGGTCAGCATTTTCGATATTGTCGATCTCTCGATGCTCATATCACGAAGGCGTGTCTCAAGTGGAACACTACACCGCACTTTGTTCTTTTGATGAATATTATTAAAGTTTGACAAGCACATATCCACAGCGCAACTGTCAAAAAACCGACAATCATGCCATTGCCCTACTACATGTCACATTTACTGGAACGCCACTTAACCGAAAACGCAGGTAATACTTCCGTGTCGTGAAAGCTGAAAAACCCGAATCTGAATAGTTCCACCGTTGCCTTACGCCACTGCGGGACGCATATGCGCAGCAGTTACCGTTACAGTTTTGAAACAAAGCTTTGCAAAGTACTGCCTCACTGCAAACTAGGCTTAAGAAACTCGGTGAGAATTATGCACGTTTCGCTTGAATACTTCGTTTAATAGATACTGTTTAATGATTATGTGGACTATGCCAATGGATTAATACTGGTGTTGAGTGGACAGTGATTAAAAACAGCATAACCGTTTCTCTCGCTACTATCACAATTGATTACACACCTCAAAACTCAGCTTACAGCGCCTTTTCAGTGTACAGATTAAATGCACGTCTAATGGTAAGCACATTGTGGGAACGTAGTAGGCAGCAGCCGCTGCCGCCGTTGGTGCTGCGTCGTCGAGATCTACAGGAAGTGTGTAACTTCCGTCAGATTGGCAAGAAACAGACTAGTGCTCAAAATACGGGTATCACGAGATTGCGAGTACTATCAAAAATCAGTCTAATCAGTTAACATAACTGTACATATTCAATAATGAGCAGGAATGTTAATACTGACGATCTAAAAACCCGTTTAAGTGCAGCAGAACTGTGGGATAAGAAATGTGATTATGTGTATAAGCTTTTTAGGTTTCTATAGTTAACGCAGAAGAACATTATATTTTATCAATGCGTCACAATGATATGCGGACAAGTCACGATCAAAGGGACCGACATTAAGCCAATTCCACCATCCAAAATCGGGTGGAATTCTACTACTGTTTATTGTGTAACAGTTGCGATAGCAGTAAATTTAATATAGTTTTTAATCGTTGAAATGTATGTGAGAGATCGATGAAAGACATTATGCAAGATTTGGCGACTTTAAAAAAATAAAAAAAACCAAAGAAATTAGCATATTACAACATATTATCAGTTATAAGCGCCAGTTATCTACCATGTTCAGACGCACAGCTTTAACAGCAATATGCGCAGCAATTAACTTCAAATTGTACAGTGTCACATTCGTCCCTAAACACTCCAAATATTTGTAAACGCTGATTACAGCGTATTTATTGGGTAATACAGAAGTTTTATTGTTAATAGAAAGAGCTGTAAGCAGTAATAAATGTCAGTTCTCTTGCTATAGCTCAGTATGTTCTTCAGTTCGGTACTAACTTGGCGCTGGCATACAGATTTTTGATTAGTTTTTTGAATTCACAGACAACATGCAACGTGAAGCTTTTAACACACTCTTAACTATTCGCAACTCAATGATTTGTGACTGAAACTCTCAGCAACAATATTCAGGTTACAACTAGTAACAATTTCCGTCTTTTGATGTGTTAACCGCTTTATGCAGAGATATACCTATCACACATAAATACAACGAGAAATATTGTGTGCCTTTTAAGTTTTAACACTTTTTTTAATATGTTCTACAAGTTCTTTTAAAGTGAAGTAGTAGAGAAGATGGGTTTTTACGTTCTATAATTCCTCTCTGGATGACAGCACTGAGCTCACAGCCACTTTTCTTAGAGCGTAGGTGTAGGGCACGACTAACAAGACCAATTTTGCCGTGAAATTCGCTTATCATAATTAATTTTCCTGTGAGTAAATTTCGCATCTTAGTGGAGCCCGCAGGCGCGGCCAGGGGGCAAAAGACGTGATGGGCCGCGTTCCAGCCCCACCCAGCTGCTGCTAGCTGCCTTTATAACACGTCCACAGATCTCGCCACTCTATCTAATAATAAGCGTTCTGGGAAATCTTAGAATCACAGACTTGGCACCTATTTGTGTCACCCGTACTAACGAGTACTTCAGATTATTAACTCTGCTAATGAGCCAGTTATACAGATACGAGCAAAGTAGCGTGTAGCGAATCCGTCAGTTCCGTTGCAAACACTACTCCTGATAAAACGGGAACTTGAAGTGTTTAGGAGGGATGATCATCAGAAGCCGCATACATCTCATGGAGTAGAATGTCCGTCAAGTGTTTCCTGCTCTAGACCATACAGGGCGCGTCTTGCGAGAATGGAGGCAGACCCGGAGTGGGTCTTCGAATTGCTGGCTCAGTTAGTTCGTAGCAATTCTCGCTAATGTTCGTAAAAACTTTACTTGCCACCCACTCCACAAGGATCAGCAGGAAAAATATGAAGATAACTAGAAAATATTTGAAACCTTGTCATCTGCCATCTGCTGTCCACTTGCTAAGTTCTCAGCCCTATAAAAAGTACTCCCCCTTCATCTTCTAATGACTTAAAATTTTTTGTATCAAGACAGTTCTTTTATGAAATTTAGCTTCTAGCACTTTGCACCTATCAGAACTGAACGGCTATGGAAGTCCTTGTTTTAGCGCGACGAATCGAAAGCTACCGGTCAGGAAGTTCAGCTTAAGGTATGTCGCCATATAATTTTCATATCAGTTGGTGAAGTAAAAGTTTAAGTGTCACTGGTACAGTTTAATGTGCCACACGGTATGTCAGGCATACGGTAAAGAGTAAAACATGCAACGTTTCTCATATCTGAGAGATAATTAAATGAAATCACGCCACAGTTCCATAACGGTTTTACACACGAAATATCAGCTGATTAGTAATCAGTGATGTGATGAAGCATTTATTTCTGCAATACTACTTCGTTTTCCCACTCCTTAAGGTTTCATAAATTTACTTTCGATGTGACGCCTTACTCTTACAATCATCCGAGGCACAGAGGTTCATTTCATAGCATAACTGGCGTTACTGAGTAATATATTTTGAATCTACTTTTACAGCGATCATATAGAAGTATGCGAGTGCGGACGGCATACGGAACACCTCTCTGAGGCTCGGGGCTAACTGGGATCATTGCTATTAAACTGCTTTAATTCTTTATTTAGTTTTTATAGTGGAATGCCTCGAAAACTTGTTATGAAAGTAAGTCAAATTGTGAATTACAATCTGTTCCATTGGTCTGCAAAGACTGTCATAAAGTTTATATGGCTTATATTCAATTATTCTGGTAATATGTAGTTACGAACAGGTCACTGGATGCAGTCTTGGGTAGCTCTGTGCCCATAGCATTACGGGGAACCTATACTTTCTTCCTCACAATTTGACTTAAAGAATTCATGAACAATCATCAGTCAGCTTAGAACGAAGGTATGGTAGTCTGCCCTGTTAAACGTAGATGAAGTGTACGTAGGAATAACAATCGAAGTCCATTTTACAGAAGTTTAAGAACAACTGATATGAAAGCTGAGTCTCTCACTTATCAGTTCTGTGTAAAAGTAATGGCATCTGAAGTAGGGAATTGCAGACAATCATGATTTATTAGTTATGAAACAATATTATTGGCTTTTTAAAGGTCGACAGCAACAATGAAAAATATATTACAAAGAAACAAATTATATACATACAAAATAAGAACAATGAAGGTATAAATGAATACCAGGTTGAACAAGCCCTATTAACTTCATTGTAACACAACACCACTTCAATCCATATAGTTAACTGTTTCCAGATTACTTGATGCAAATTTGCGATATACAGGGTGTTACAAAAAGGTACGGCCAAACTTTCAGGAAACATTCCTCACACACAAATAAAGAAAAGATGTTATGTGGACATGTGTCCGAAAATGCTTAATTTCCATGTTAGAGTTCATTCTAGTTTCGTCAGTATGTACTGTACTTCCTCGATTCACCGCCAGTTGGCCCAAACGAAGGAACGTAATGTTGACTTCGGTGCTTGTGTTGACATGCGACTCATTGTTCTAAAGTACTAGCATCAAGCACATCAGTACGTAGTATCAACAGGTTAGTGTTCATCACGAACGTGGTTTTGCAGCCAGTGCAATGTTTACGAATGCGGAGTTGGCAGATGCCCATTTGATGTATGGATTAGCAAGGGGCAAGAGCCGTAGCGCGGTACGTTTGTATCGAGACAGATTTCCAGAACGAAGGTGTCCCGACAGGAGGACGTTCGAAGTAATTGATCGGCGTCTTATGGAGCACGGAACATTCCAGCCTATGACTCGCGACTGGGGAAGACCTAGAACGACGAGGACACCTGCAATGGACGAGGCAATTCTTCGTGCAGTTGACGAGAACCCTAATGTCAGCGTCAGAGAAGTTGCTGCTGTATAAGGTAACGTTGACCACGTCACTGTATGGAGAGTGCTACGGGAGAACCAGTTGTTTCTGTACCATGTACAGCGTGTGCAGGCACTATCAGCAGCTGACTGGCCTCCACGGGTACATTTCTGCGAATAGTTCATCCAACAATGTGTCAATCCTCATTTAAGTGCAAATGTTATCTTTACGGATGAGGCTTCATTCCAACGTGATCAAATTGTAAATTTTCACAATCAACTTGTGTGGGCTGACGAGAATCCACAGGCAATTGTGCAATCACGTCATCAACACAGATTTTCTGTGAACGTTTGGGCAGGCATTGTTGGTGATGTCTTGATTGGGCCCCATGTTCTTCCACCTACGCTCAATGGAGCACGTTATCATGATTTCATACGGGATACTCTACCTGTGCTGCTAGAACATGGGCCTCTACAAGTACGACACAACATGTGGTTCATGCACGATGGAGCTCCTGCACATTTCAGTCAAAGTGTTCGTACGCTTCTCAACAACAGATTCGGTGACCGATGGATTGGTAGAGGCAGACCAATTCCTTGGCCTCCACGCTTTACCGACCTCAACCCTCTTGACTTTCATTTATGGGGACATTTGAAAGCTCTTGTCTACGAAACCCCGGTACCAAATTTAGAGACTCTTCGTGCTCGTATTGTGGACGGCTGTGATACAATACGCCATTCTCCAGGGCTGCATCAGCGCATCAGGGATTCCATGCGACGGAGGGTGGATGAATGTATCCTCGCTAACGGAGGACATTTTGAACATTTCCTGTAACAAAGTGTCTGAAGTCACGCTGGTACGTTTTGTTGCTGTATGTTTTTATTCCATGATTAATGTGATTCGAAGAGAAGTAATAAAATGAGCTCTAACATGGAAAGTAAGCGTTTCCGGATACATGTCCACATAACGTATCTTCTTTCTTTGTGTGTGAAGAATGTTTCCTGAAAGTTTGGCCGTACCTTTTTGTAACACCCTGTATAGTCACACCACTAATATGCCTTTTCTGACAATTCAACTGAACACCGTTATTAATCCATTACCTTTACGTTTTCTGTTTCCTTCCCCTAATAATGAGGCAAAATATTCCTCTGATGCATGACTTCAGAACTGTTTCATTATTTTCAAATTACTGAAGTTTGCCCAATTGATACATGATGGTATCACATGCAACTGTTTCGGTATATCGTCTCTGCTATACCTTTGTCTTCAGATTTCTTCTGAGCATGTACGTAGTCAGTGGGGAAGGGGGGGCGGGTGTTTAGGGGTTCAGACCCCTCACGAAATGTTTACAAAGCTGCAAACAGAAGGGAGATAAATCTTTTTAAAATCGACTGCAATGTAATCCGTCGTCAGTGTGGTGTAGTACAGGAGGGTAATACGTCAATGATGAGCCTGCGTTGGCAACAATATTGGCGTCATTGTGTGGACTGAGATTCAAAGTAATGTGGTTTGACTGGAGTGCTGGAAAGTCCAGGTGGCGCTTTCCCTCTGGGAGAGCTTCCCTAACTGTCTCAGCTGCTAAGGCTGGGTGATGAGAGGAGACATTCACTCTCGCTGTGGCAGTTACAATTGCTGACGCAATCGCATGTCCTGAGAACTGTGGAAATTGTTGTTACTGTCGTGGTGAGTAGTTTTTAAATGTTTATTCAAAGAAGTGTTATGTACAGGAGAGGAACGGCTGGTGTGCTCAATATGACAACCTCTGTTTCTTGCATTTACTTTTCTGCACTTACGTGAGAAATGCAATACCCCAGAATTGACAAATTCGACGAAATCCTGTGTAAGAGAATAATTACAGGGCATATAAGTCGGTTTTCAAGAAGTCTAAGAAATTAACGATAAACCGTGCTGGTAAATAAATATCACCATTTATCAGTCGAACAGATACAACATGCATCAAAGTAATTGTTCTGGAAACAATAAAATTAGCAATATAAATTAAATGAAGGACGGAATGTTTGTTTATGTTGGTACTGTTTACGTTTATGGTTAATTTTGTCAGTACAGACGACGTCCACATTGTTGATCACAAACTGGATAAAAGAAGTGTCATGACAGCGTTCTACTGCTTTTTGCATACTGGATACTACAAAATGTTTCATACCACTATCGGGTTAATTCAAAAGCTGATAGCACATGTACAAGACCTCTTCACTGATTCATTGAAGCGCCAAATAAACTCGTATAGACATGCTTATTCAAGTACAGAGGTATGTCAACAGGCGGAAGACGCCGCTGCGGTCGGCAACGCCTACAACGCCTATATATGACAACAAGCGTGTGGCGGAGTTGTTAGATCGGTTACTGCTGCTACAATGGTAAGCTATCAAGATTTAAGTGAGTTTGAATATGGCGTTATAGTCGGCACTGCAGCGATATGACATAGCATCTCCGAGGCAGCGACGACGTGCAGATTTTCCCGAACGACCATTTCACGAGTGTACCATGAATATCAGAAATCCGGTAAAACATAAAATCTCCGACATGGCTGTGGACGGAAAAAGATCCTGCAAGAACAGGACCGACGACGACTGAAGAGAATCGTTCAAAGCGACAGAAGTGCCACCCTTCGCCACATTCCTGCAAATTTCAATGCTGGACCATCAACAAGTGTCAGAATGCGAACCACTCAAATAAACATCGTCGGTATGGGCTTTCGCAGCCGAAGACCCACTCGTGTGCCCATGATGACTACACGCCTCGCCTGGACCCGCCAACACCGACATTCGACTGTTGATGACTGAAAACATCCTTCCTGGTCGGACGAGTCTCGTTTCTAATTGTATCGAGCGGATGGTCGTGTACGGGTATGGAGACAACCTCATGAACCTATGGACGCTACATATCAACAGGGACTGTTCAAGCTGGTAGAGGCTTTGTAATGGTGTGGGGCGTGTATAGTTGGAGTGATATGGGACCCCTGATTCGTCCAGCTACGACTATAACAGGGGACACGTACGTAAGCATCATGTCTGATCACATACATCCATCATGTCCATTGTGCATTCCGACTGACTTGGGAAATTCCAGCACGACAATGCGACACCCCACACGTCCAAAATTGATACAGAGTGGCTCCAGGAACACTATTCTGTGTTTAAACACTTCCACTGGTGACTAAACTCCCCAGACATGAACATTACTGAGGATATCTGGGATACCTTGCAACGTATTGTTCAGAAGAGATCTCCATCCTCTCGTACTCGTACGGATTTATGGACAGCCCTGAAGGGTTCATGGTGTCATTTCCCTCCAGCACTACTTCAGACATTAGTTGAGTCCATGCCACATCGTTCTGCACGATATTAGGCATGTGTTCCATTTTCTTTGGTTCTTCATGAAAAGAACTCAGTACAAACAAGAAGAGCTTCGCTACCGATTGATATATCTACTTCATTTAGAACTAAGTAACCTGCTGCTTCCTCTGGATTTCATACGTACTGTGGAAGAAATTTGTGTTTTCATTAGGACAGAACATCATACCATACCACACATACATTAGAGGAGATTAGCAGCCATAATTTCAAGCAAGAAATTATACATTAACCCATCATCTGGTGAGGGTTGTCCCTGATAATATTTATCAATTCCACAAGTATTAATTTCATTAATTCTGAACAAAACTTGTCAAACAAGGGCCTAAAACGCAACACTGCACTTAAAAAAAATAAAAATTACATCAAATAAGTAATTGTTAAAATGAGAACTGCATGTGATGCACGTAAGTTAAATAACAGCGATAAAAATGCAGTAAGTAATAAAATAAACGATCTAATCCAGAAACACAGAGACAAAAACATTACACAATGAAAATTTTCACAAAAGTCATATGACGTCAGAGTTATTAGTAAGAAATTGAAGGAGAATAAAGCCCTTTTAGTTACTGCAGAGAGAGAAAGTTCTGCAGTAACAATGCATGAAATTAATTATATATTTTTTCAGAAATTAATTCTTATGAAACCATAAATTATAGGTTAAGGTTAGAAAAGGCCATTAATGGTGCTTCAGTAATTAAAAATAACTTCCTTGAATTAAAAAGATCAGTCTTCTCGAAATTTATGAGCTTGTTGAACTTCTAACTTTACTGCTATCAGGTAACTATTTCAGCTTTAAGAACAAATTTTATGAACAAGAGGATGACCTTGCAATTGACCATCTTGTATATAATTCATTTCATTGATCTGCAAGGACTATAAAAGAAAATCAAGCTCCGTCCTACAGTACATAAAGGAGGTCTTTTCCTGAAATAAGTGCAGTTGTATAGTATATATAAGTGTAAAGCGATGTAATCACAAAAACTTTGTTGTATTTTAGGACACATATGTATTAGAACACACATGTAAATCATGGAGAGGAGTCCAGGCTATCATCCGAGAATGGGCTTTCTCCTGAAACTAGTAAAGGTAGAATAAAAGCATTTCTAAAACCTTGTGGCTTGTTGCAGAATTTCCTACAGTATAACTTGCGAAAAAATCTCTAGCCAAAATGTAAAAGATAATACCATTCGGAAGTTCGTTTCGCAGTGTGGTGGCGGGTCCATTGAACATTTATTAAAAGTAAATAAAATTTTTTATCCTATACACAGTTGTAAAAACTACCCCAATGGTTTGTAGGTGTTTACATGTTAATGACATGTATGTTTATTTTCAAAAAACCTAATCTTGCTTAATCTTTTGGCAATAAAGATTTTGTACTCCAGAGGATAACTAAAAATTTACCTCAAGTTTCCAAATACATTCATATAACAGATATAATGTTGTAAAATTGAATTAAAGTTTTTGAAACATCTTTTATACGGATCTTCATGTAAGATGAGGAAAATTGATTTTAGTAAACTGCCTGGAGGAAACTGTTCATTTTAAATGCATACTCTTCAGCTGTTTGATGATTCGTCTCTACTTTAATTCTCATTGCAAAGTTAAAAGGGAGGAAATTTACCTTTCATGGTAACAGCTACAATGTAATCATAGAAGAAACCCCAGTATCCTTCGTGGAGCGCGCAAACTAACCCCGCGGCCCTCCTCACCTCTCACCTGTCCCCCTCAGACATGTTATCTATAGGACACAGAATGGAATTAATAACACGATAGATGTCAGAGAAAGGTATTACTAGTCTTTTATAGCGTTTTTCCTCTTACTTTAGCCCTTACGTCCAATTTACTTTACTAGAATTTTGACGGCGTCACAAATTGTGATGACTCAGATACCGTTTTAAAAGTCTTAAATTTCTATATTTTCAGTCGATGGTATCTACCGAAATATGTATTGATGTCTCATTTTTTAAAAATCTGTATATGATAATTAAATGATAAGAACTAGCAATTATCTGCTGCAAATTTCAAGTGATAAAGATAATAATTTTTCTTACTTCTTGGGATGTGTACAACTGCTGACGGTCAAATAAACTAAAATTAAACACAAAGAAATTAATCAAAAGTATAACTATAGCGCTTCTGGCCCGTAGTTTATAAACTTAGGGCAGTAGCGCCTTTGTACCATCCTCACGATATCACAACCATGTCCACACGTACGTACACACACACACACACACACACATATATATATATATATATATATATATATATATATATATATATATATATATATATATACGCACATAAAATCTGCTAGGGTGCACTGGAAATGATTTCAAAGAAATACAAAAATCCTGTGACTGTTCTGTAGCGGTGTGGTGAGGCACCACGTTGGGCTCCAAAATGTAGCGGGCTGGGAGTACAATGACCGTTATGGACGGGCGGAAGAGCTTTTCTTCTAGTAATCAGGACGGTGATGTCTTGTGCATTCATGGGGCTGCCGAAGTCTACAGGAGCCAGTCGTAGATGAAGGTGACTGCAGCAACACAGACAGCTTGTATGTAAACGTTTTCCACACAAACAAGCTACCGCAGTTACAGGTGCGAGCCTTTGTCCAGTGGCGCAGCCCAGCATCCACCAACGGCGTCCACATACCATGAATGTCGTCAAGCGTTGATCTTACGGCCCCCACTGATGGCAACCGACGTCACAAGGACGGTAGTGGATGTCCGAGTAGCGGCAACTCCTTGCATGGGTGGGATACCACTGTGGTGCTGCTTCAGATGTGGCAGGTTTTATACTGTTGCTAGGCTGCTGGCGCGGTGGCTGTGTCCTACCCTGCTGTGGCGAGGAGTGGGTGCAGGCAGGCGCTCCGTGGCTAGGTGACTAGCAGGGCAAAGGTTTCACCCTTGGTGGCAGTAGCCTGCAGCAGGGAGTGCGTTGGCGTCCTCAAGCAAGCACACAGCTGACACCTGTTCTAAGCCCGCCTCTGTCGCCCTGCCCAGCTTGGCCAGCCTGCTTTTATACGAGACAAGACAGGTCTAGACACGGTTGACGCCACGTACGCTGCCCGCCAATTTCCGTAAAAATATCTCGTAACTCTGGTTATTGCCGCTGCATCCTATTCGTTACGAGAACCTTGACACATACTGATATAACTTGTGGCGCTTCGACAAATCGGCTGTGTCGTCAGCTGTGTGCCTTCAGTACCTTCAGTACGGTAATACTGTTGATTGGTGTTGCTTCTACGAACACTAATTAGAACAGACACTGAGACCTATTATGAATGAAAAGTCTCTGTACAGTTTGTATATTCTAGTCATTGGCTGATGCTGAAAACTATGCAGAACTCCTTTTAACAAACACAGCTGCTCTTCAGTGTGTCACTGAGTTTTACAATTTGTCTGTTCGAGATAAAAAATTACACAAAAGCTGACTGGTTTCCAATTAAACCTACCAAATAATCAAGACAGGGATATGATTATAAATCGTTCAGTGTGCCTATACTTTATTATTTACCTGTAAAATATGTGGAAATTGTTAAGACAGATTCCCACAAATGCAATGGACATACTATGCGTATATTAAATCTGGAGAAACACATTTTTCTCAGTCCAGGAGATTATTCTCCACAATACCATCAGATATAAGTATTGTTGAATAATAAGTATTGGTTCCTGCGTATAATTTTATACTGTATGTCGTAAGAAAAAGAAGCAATGCATTGAAGAGATATAAAACCAATCCCTCTTACAGAAATTACTCCTTCAATAGTAATTAATGTGTTATGTGCAGGCAAAAGGAGACAGGAAATGGATAAGTTCAAAGTCGAAAATGCAAACTGGAGAATTTGGCGAAAACAGTTGTCGTGAAAGAAGAATTTAATCTGCTATGGGAAAAAGAATTAAGCATTGCAAATACGCAGAAAATGCTTACAAATTACATTCAACCCAGTGTATGGAAAATTATGGGTACAACTGGAGAACGCAAGATATCACCATTTACTGTAAATTTCATGGAAAGTGACAGTAAGTTGTAATCTCAGAAAATGACGGATCCATGTTCTTTACTACATTACAGGCTATTTGAAAAAATATCTTTATAAACATCTATTCCGATTAGGATTTCCTTAAAATGATGGTTACATTGTATTTAAATGTGATGGTGTTGGCACTGAGCATCTACCACTGGAAAAACTATTTATACGGTTTAATACTGATTGAATAAATATATGAAAAAATAATTCTTTTGATCAAGTGAGAAGCTTCAAGTTCTAAACAAATGGATATGGAGAAGAGTTCGCAACCTACGTCACGTAGGATTTTAAATGTCTCAACAATATAACTATCCAGGGAATAAAAAGCAAAATTAGAATACCTAAATATTCTCTTCAAGAAGAAAGGGTGAACACAATGTTTCACACAGACTCAAATAATGTGTTTTGCGTTGCGCGGATTTCAGCACCAGAGAGGCAGATTTCGCTTTTTGCAAGTGCTGCGCCCTGATCATCAGAATCTGGACATGGGTGTTTTGCAGGGTATATGCAAACATTGTGTCTGGCAGTGTGCGCATTGTAGTAACAGGATGGGAGGCTCTGATAGCTGCATACGTTGTGGTATGATCATTGGGCTCTGTCAGGTGATATATCGAACTTAGCCAAACTAAGATGAGTTTTTGACTAACAGTACAGGCAGTCTTCAAAATAATATTGTGGCACTTAATATGAGGATTAGTTGTGCCTTACTCCAAATATTTAGGAAGATCCTACCACAAATGGGTTTAGCCGTAAAGTGCTCCTTATTTACATCTTTACGTATCTGATAAATAATACAGATGGTTTAGACTTGGAAATAACTATGTGGCACTTAATTGGTGAGTTAATTGTGACTTGCACTAAGTGGTTACAAATATGAAGACACAGTCGTGTTTAGATGCCAAGTGGGGTAGACAGATAAAAGTAGCCGGCTCTGCATTACATTCAGATTTGCTGAACTGTATTTGAGAGAGTGAAATATATATATATATATATATATATATATATATATATATATATATATATATATATATATATATATATATACAGGGTGTTCCATTTTAATTTATACAGGCCGATATCTCTGGAGCACCACAATTCTGCAAAAATATCTCTAGTAAAAGTTGTAAGGTTTGGAGACGGTCATGGTATGGTTAAGTCGAAAGGACCTTGAAACCTGTTTTCAAGGTCAAACCAAGGTCAAGTTCTCTCGTGTCCTGACATAGGTTCGAAGGGGAATAAAAGGAGTTACTGGTCAGTCTACGCTCCCGAACGGTGTAGAGCAGAAGGCAGAAGGACAATTCACGGTGAAGGCATTTGATTGTTTTCTTCTATCTGGACCAACAGTGGTACAGGAATTTACTAGAAATGCAGGTAGTGAGACTCGGTAGGGAACTCGCTGTGCAGCTTCTTGGACATACAGGGTTTTGAAATAGTTGTTTATTCCAGACAGGACTAGCTAATACACAGGAGGCTAGTTCTAGGGTTATAAAAAGCATGAATAACACTGTTACAACAGAAGCCAGTGCATAAGTCCCAGGAGTGGATTTTAACCACAGTAGCAAACATTAGCAGCATCTTAAGGCAACACAAAACATACTAAATGTGACACTGTTCACTGAGGCACTCCAAGAGAGAGAGAGAGAGAGAGAGAGAGAGAGAGCAGACTTACGCGGAACTGGAGCGAGGCTGGAGTCACGGACGCAGATTCGGCGCCCAGATCGTCTGACTGAGAACTCTGTCAAAATGCGGAACCTATGGGTTTGAAAGAGTCGCGTGGGGGCACTGTTTTTCCCACTTAAAGCCACCCGCCCAATCCCGTAGGTCTCTTGCAGATGCCTGCCAATCTCGGCTTAGTAAGGTCCCCTCTACTGCTCTTAAGGCGGGTATGTTAATGCAGTTGCACTAAGACCGTATTTGGTATCAACATTGTTCAGCTGAAAGCTAAACATAACTGGTCTGCCAAATAAAGCTTGCAACATTATTGTTATACGTCATTTAGTCCCGCCCCTCCGGCTACCCAGAGTAGGGACTGCTAGGTCAACAGTTTTGGCGTTTTCGCTGTCTTTCTAACCCTTGTGAGTCTACTGACGTTGCTGTTCTCAGGGCTGGTATCAAGCTGATTTATACACTAGTATGTGCATGTTGGTTACAAAGTCCTACGGTCTAAACGACATATGAAGTTACATGTTAATTCCTTGAAGAGTAGCTAACGCCCTGGGCTCACTTCTGGGGGCGTCTGCATTTTCACATGGCTCTCCCCTTACTGTTTATTTCATGTAACATCTTTCCTAGTTTTGTCTACCCTCAGCATCGTCTCTGCTTCCGCGCCTTGGAACGCCTGTCCTCCTTTTTCACAGCTTCAAGATAACACTACAGTACCAAGGAATAATCAATATATTACAGTTCATTTCTGAAAATGGTAACCCGTATTTTTTATTCCATATTCGTATTCTACGCGAAAAAAGCCCATTGTTTGTAGGGAACAATTTTTTCTAAAAAAAGCAATGGTTTGTCGCCAGGGGGCACTTCATTGTAACTTTCCCAGGTTACCATTATTTCGAGAACGAAGCGAGATCGGGAAAAATTTTCAATGAAAATCTTGTATGGTTTCTGAACTCTGTCCACTGGTGCAATCTTTGTCATCTTCATATGGTCATGAAATTCTTCAGTAGGTATTAACCTGAAAGCAAATACCGTCGGCATTAGTGGAACCAAATGTGCACCACGTTGAGGTTGCCCAGAGGACTTCACACATCGTTAGTCCTGAAAAGGGCTGATTAACATGGTTTTCACTGGAAATTTACGGTGTCAGATTCTCGATCAACTGCCCGTTTTGCCCAATGCTAATTTGTACTCTGTGTTGGAAACTGGTCTCGACATCATGCAAATGACTGATTGGTGATTGCCGGGAAAGCCGCCATAACACTTTCGCTCTTCTGGAGTCGTCGGCGGAGTAGAGTACATCTTCTGCTTCACAGCTCCCAGTAGAAGAGGTCCATTGGTGTCAAGTCTGGCGGTTTTGGCGGGAATTCACTAATTTGACTACCGATACCAATTCATCGATTCGGGTAAGTTGCATTAAGGTACCTTCTGACACCTGATGTGCAGGGGCGCCGTCATGTTGGAAACACAAACGTGCTCGTATGTCTAGGGGGATGCTTTCTAATAAAGGAAAGATTCTGGAGAATATGAAGATAGCTCAAGCCGTTCAACGTTTCGCCATAAAAAACAGGACCTATCATGGAGATTTCCATCTATGCCCTCTCACACATTGATTGATCACCGTCTCTGTGTTCGGTGATCTCGTTGCCAGCGAGAATTTTCTTCTGCCCAATAGTGTGGGTTATGGAGATGGACTACTCCCATGTTATCGCAGTTTGCTTCGTCTGTAGAGTGCGTGCGTAGAGAAAGGTATCACGACGTATTTGCGTATCGGCCAATCGACAAAATGTCAGGCGTCTCCCGGATCTCCAGGCTCAATTGCTTGGGTGACATGTAAGCCATATAGGTGGAATTTAAAGTAGCTTAAAACACAAGATACGGTTGCTCGAGGCATGACATGCATTCGCTGACTCTGACGAATCGGAAGGTGTGTAGCTTCAGCAACGATAGTACGAACGCCAAGCGCAATCGCTTCTCTCGGGCGCGTCTTTCGTCTGTGCCTTTTCAAGTTCCCTCTTTCAGCTTGTATTACCAGAGATCTAATTGTAATCTTCGTGAGATACCGAGCATCGGGATACGTATCTCGATATTGAAGTAAATAATAAAGTAATGAAATTGCCGATTGTAATCCGTCCTTTTCAACTATGGAGAGAAAGCAGAAACGAATGACGGGCCCAAGAAAGTCGATTGCAAGACAAGGTGACTCAGATAAATTTTTCTCTTATGGGTTCCAAACATTCGTGTTCAGAATAATTTGGAAAAATTTCACTTCTTAGGAGCTCATTAGAGTCCCGCGAGATGAGATTGTTCTGAGTCCCAGGAGGCGAAATTCATCAGAATTCGACGAGGTGGAATTTTTCTGAATACATTAACACACATTTCTTCTATGTCCATCAGAGAAAAATTTATGAGAGTTACGCCAATCTAGAATCATTCTAAGTGGGCAGAGCTGAGAAATTTTCAGAGACTCCAAAGGAAAAATCTGCCTGAATCCCGCGTCATGATTTAAAAAACCCCGACAATGACACTTATTAGTTAGCCTCAAAACTCCACCCTTCTCTTCTCTGATTGTGCCGGAACTAGCATAATATTGGTCTCTGATTTAGCACCCTCCAAGTGGTTCACATTGGGTTCCACTAATTCCCACGGCATTTGCTTTCAGATTAATCCGTACTGAAGAATTTCAAGGCCATTTCAAGTTAATGAAAATTTCACCACTTGACAGAGTTCAGAACCGATACAAGATTTTCATTGAAAATTTTTCCCGATCTCGTTTCGTTCTCGAGATACTGGTAACCTGGGAAAGTTACGATGAAGTGCCGCAGGGGACTAACCATTGGATTTTCGAAAAAAATGTGGCGCACAAACAATGCGTTTTTTTCACGTAGAATACGAATATGCAAGAAAGAATAGGGGTTACCATTTTTAAATGATCTTGACCTTGCTTTGACCTTGAAAACAGGTTCCAACGTCATTTAGAAGTAACTATTCCATGACCTCCTTCAAACCTTGCAACTTTTACTAGCTTTTACTAGAGACTTTTTTGCAGAATTGTGCCGCTCCAGATATATATATATATATATATATATATATATATATATATATATATATATATGTGTGTGTGTGTGTGTGTGTGTGTGTGTGTGTGTGTGTGTGTGTGAGCGTGTGTGTAAGTATGCACATACAACAACTCTTGCTCCACTGCCCCCATCGCCACCCAACCTGCCCCTGCATGTAGGCAACTCAGACGTGTGACATCACGAGATTAGTACTAAGACGGCGTGGCACTAAGATTATAAACTGTGAGTGAGCAGCCCCATAGATTTTCACCTTAGATAATAAGCATTTCACCTTAAAGAGGAAGATAGTTAATACCGTCAATACAGAATTAGACGATAATTTCATAGACAGCATAGGCAATAACATTGCCGATCAGAGATCAGGGAGTGACTGTAAGTGCCTCATAATTACATACTACTCGTATGTACGCTCAGTCCTCAACGAAAGAATCATATGCAAAAAATTGGTATTTGATTTTCAAATTACAGAGTTTTCATAAGGGAAATAACATAAAACGAAGGTAGAGCTCTTTTTGGCTCTGAGCACTATGTGACTTAACTTCTTGGGTCATCAGTCGCCTAGAACTTAGAACTAATTAAACCTAACTAACCTAAGGACATCACACACATCCATGCCCGAGGCAGGATTCGAACCTGCGACCGTAGCGGTCGCTCGGTTCCAGACTGTAGCGCCCAGAACCGCACGGCCACTCCGGCCGGCTAGAGCTCTTTTTAAAAACTTGTTTAAAGTGTTGGCGTCTGCAACTGTACCTTCTCAGCACATCTACCGATCCATTACGTGAATTTAATTTTTCAAAACTATTTGTTGTTCTAACTGTTCAAACTTCGATCGTGAGACAAGATCCAGACTTAACCTACAGTCAGCAAAAGATAAAAAATACAAACATAAATTAGTAAGATGGGAAAAATCAGTGTAACTTTAGTATAGGCATTGTCAGCTAACACGTATGCAAGTGTGTATGTGTAACAGAAAAGAGTGATAAACTGTGGACATTTGAGAAACTAGATGTGAAAGTGACTACAAACCTTCGTGTATGAAACAATTATTTTGCTAAAAGTTTTTGTATTCAACTCTTAATCTTGTTTGATTGTTGCAATCAGAGACGTATCTAACAATTTTGTTAAAAGAAATAAGGAAATAATTATCCAGATTCAGCTTGAATTTTGTGGCTATGGAACTAGAAATAAGGCACCGTTTGTAAAGAAATATTACAATACAACGGCCCGAGAAACTGAAAAGTAAAAGATATTCTGAAGAATTGTTTGAAAGATTAGTTTAGTCTGTATCGTGTGACATCTTTATAGCAATATATGTGCGATTTTACTCAAGGCACTCTACTTGGCTCGTATTTTGGGGAAAATAGATTCGTAGGTCGATCATGTTTGGGTTCAGTTGCAGAGAAAGTGTCTGTTCTTATGATTGTCAGTTAAAATGGTCCCTGGCAAGCTTCTTTGTGCAGCGAGCGGCAGTGGTTTAATAATTTCTCTACAACATATCGTTTGCTACTGAAAGTGGAAATTTGACTCACAAAGTGTATATTTTAGCACCACAGTTCTTTACTTTATAACATCAGTAATACTGACCACATTAAATTGCGTGTAATTTACGACAGGTTACTCCTAATAGCGTTTTATGTATGATAGAAAGTTATTATTTCAACTAACATTAGACTGTGAACATTTTAACAGCATATTTACTTTCACTTTACTTAATAAATAACAGTTGGCAATAGTGCATTCGCAGTTAAAGTGTATAGGACGGAAATATAGTAATTAGTTCTTTCCTTTATTTACAGATTTATTTGGCGTCCTTCAACAGCAGAGGAATTCATCAACAGAAAAGGTTTTCCTCATTTCTGTTTTTAGTCGCTAACGAATGCCTTCCGAAGCTTGATAAACACTCCTACAAAATTGAATAAATCTCCCAGAAAGCTGTTTGTGTAAGGTACACCAAATTTAAGAGTAATTACGTATAAAAATAAATACAAGTTATTGAGGCAGTCCTCATGATTTACACAATAAATTCACAATGTTCCTTTCTGTTAGTATTTAATTACTTTAGGATATTATAATCTGTGTCCTGCCTACTTGTCTCTTTGAACGTTTAATCGTTACTAAGAAATAATTAGCCGTTACGTCCTCGTTAACTTACTGAGATAAATGTAGTGTATATTGAGAACGATGTTCGGTAAAGACTAGAAATGAGTGAGATCGATGGAGGATTTCATAGTTATGTATGCCATATTTGTTCATCGAGTCAACTAAATGCGGTATAAGTTTCAAAATTAGGTAGTGTGTGCAGGAAAAATGAAGTCAAGTGATATGGTATAGTTGCCTAGGAGTCTCTGAGAGACATGATCGGAACGATTTCCTTTCATTGCTTACGTTGGCAGCTTTCCCTTGCGTCATGGGTGTACATATTGAATATGTGTGATTATGATGACAGTGTGTGAAATTTTAGTGTCATATTCGTGTTAATGATGAAGATAGGTGAGAATGGAGAGAGTGAAACCAGGTGCAAGCATATAGTCTCTCGACGAACAAGTGCGAAGGCTCCGAGCTTAACGTCGCCAACCAACGTATTCAGCGCCAACTGTGTAATACACCCTACTTCGAGGTCATTTATTTACGTTAGAAGACTGAAAAACTGATTTTTGTGTATTCACGGCTCTTTGGGAAATAAATAGGTAGATTTACTATTATGTCTTTGGCGTAGTGCGTCTTTGTATATAGCTATAACGGTTGCTTGTGCAGTGTGCTCAAAAATGGTTCAAATGGCTCTAAGCACTATGGGACTTAACATCTGAGGTCATCAGTACCCTAGACTTAGAACTACTTAAACCTAACTAACCTAATGACACCACACACATCCATGCTTCAGGCAGGATTGCAATCTGCGACCGCAGCAGCAGCGCGGTTCTGGACTGAAGCGTCTAGAACTGCTCGTCCACAGCGGCCGGCTACAGTGTGCCGTTCAGTTTATGTTTGTATTGTTCTGTATTATGAAAGTAGGGAGAGGCTGACAGTACATCTGTCTCCCCCTGGTATTATACATAGATATACAGGAGGTATTCCACGGAGCCCCACTAGAGGAAACGCAAATAATCTCTGGCTGGTAACAGCAATAAATTTTAGGTGTATAACTTATAACGATAAACTTACTCTTACGATGATTTATGGCTTTAGTAACTAACCCAATTCCAGTATAACAAGGCACTGTGTAACGTTGGCTGGGGCCATCTCTTGATAGCTAGTGAACTAACTGATGTGAAAAGCGTAAATGCATAAAGCATACACTGATGTCTTAATTTCAGATTTAATTCAATTCAAAAACTGTATGCAATAATTATTAAAATTCAAACAATAAAATGAAGAATGCGGCCCTTTACTGAAATAAATTGTGGACGACAAGCAATTCTAATAGGAAAAGCATAGAAGCATTTTCAGTGTGATACATCTGAAGAAGACTGAAAATTAGGTGTGCAGACAGAGTAAATAATGCCGAGGTACTCACTGTAAATGGGGAGAAGGATTAAGTTACGGCACAACGTGACCAAAATGTGGGATTAGATGGTAGAAAACTTACTGTGGCATGAAGGAATCGTCACTCTGATAACGGACAACAAAAACGGCGTGGACGATCTCCTTACTGTATCGTTCTCACTATAGACTGTCAAATATTTAATTTACTGATCAGCAAGGAACTGTAACAGTGTGATAGTCAATACATTTGGTATTCTTATGGAAACAGAATTTGTACATAAACTGAATGACTGGCTACTATATTCAAAGTAGTCACTGTGGTCGCAAACCCCACGGTCTATGCAAAATGATGATAATGAGTGCTTTTCAAAATCTACTATTTACAATGGTTCCCAAAATAAATCTTTAATATTTTTACGAAATGACTTCATTTTCCTTTTTTTGGGTGTGTTTCTTTTATTACTGCCAAATCATTATTCCTCGCCTCGTACAGGAAGATGCATCTTTACAGGGTGGTCCTGAACTATGTGTCAAAATCGTAACGGCAGCTAGAGGGTACCGATATAAAGAAGATATCTATAGGAAAGTGTGTACGGTAATGTTGCCCTCAGCCTGTAGAAAGCACTGATGACCGGCGTATAGAAGCGGTTCGTTAGCTGTGTTCATCATTTCCCATACGGATTTCGAGCAGCTTGCACCCTTTCACCAATGCGGAGCTGGCGGACGCGCATTTCATTTATGAGGCGTCATAAGGAAATGGATTAGCTGCTCAAAGTATGTACAGGGAGCGATTCCCGAATAGGAATCAGCCGGATCGCCGAACAAAAAAAATGGCTCTTTCCACTATGGGACTTAACTTCTAAGGTCATCAGTCCCCTAGACTTAGAACTACTTAAACCTAACTAACCTAAGGACATCACACACATCAATGCCCGAGGCAGGATTCGAACCTGCGACCGTAGGATCGCCGAACAAACGAGCCTCTTCATCGGCAATTACACACAACTGGATCGTGTTATGATTCCAGGCTGAGAGCTGACATTGGAAGATATTACAGAATTTCTGCAGTGGATGAAAGAATATTAAACACAGTACAGGACAGTCCTTTGATAAGCTCGAGAGCTGCAGGACGTGCGTTGGGTGTGAGCCATCACAGTGTTTTGAGGACTCGGTATGAAGACGGAATGCATACGTATCATTTACAGGGAGTGCAAGCAATTAACCCTGACGATTATCTTCCACGTCTCAACTTTGGTCGTTGGTACCTGCAGCAAACTGTAGTTAATGAAACCTTCTCTGCAGATGTTTTATTTATTGACATGGCTACCTTTATTAGGTCGTTTACATGAACGTACATAATTCTCAGCTGTGGGCTCATGGTAACCCTCATGGCACAATAGCACACGCTAAGCAAGTGCTGTTTCCACTAATCTTTCGTCATTCATAGTGCAGAATAACTTAGTAGGACCGTACAATCTACCTAGTCGCTTAACTGGCCAAACATACAATATCTTCCCACAGGAGGCCTTACCTGTACTTCTGGGCGATTTCCCTCTAGCTGTCCGCAGACGAATGGGGTTCCGGCACAATGGAGCCCCAGCTCACTGCAATCGAAACGTCAGGAATCACGTGGACGCTGTCTACGGCCAGCAAGAGATAGGACGGTGTGGTTCAGTTCCCTGCCTTCCGCGTTCGCCCGATTTAACCTGCTCGGATTTTTTTCTTTCGGGTCACATGAAAATCCTGGAGTTCGAGAGCCCCGTCACCACATCTGAAGAATATCTAGTTGCCCACGTGTCTGTTGCTGCTGGAAGTGTGATCGACATGCCTGATATCTTATGTAACGTATGCCCATCTATGTGCCGTCCCTGTGAACGTGTATCGCTGTTGGTGGCCTCTCTTTCCAGCACCTCTTGTAAACCAATAATATACGTCTGATGTGATCTGTCTTTACATGCCTTTTCGGTTGCATGTGATTCATACTGCTGTACAAGCTAGCACTATAATATGTCACTACCGCACGCACATTACTATACGAAGTCTGCTGCCTCTACATTTTTGACATACAGCTTAGGACCACCCTGTATATGCGTCCACAACCAGCAAACTACTATAAAATAAATGAGCCAGAGTACTTCTCACTGTATTGTATACTGAGCTCTGCAACCATTCAATTCGTGTATTGAACATGAGGAGAATGACGGCTTAAGTGACTCGCAGCACACTGCAATTTGCATTCATTATGAGAACAGCACGGAGGGGGTTTCTGTATATTCCTACATTCCCTGTTTATATATAGATCTTGATACTTGTTAAACGGGACTACGCGCAGTAGTTGATCTCTGTACGAGATGCGGCAGTGTGCTGTCAAAACACAGCGCACACTTCAGTCCATCATGAAAGATTTAAGCAACTAATCATAAAGTAAGAGTAACTAGATGGAAAACCGATTAAACAATGTAGTATTTTAGTAACCTAATAATTATGTAAACCGCATAACGATCGGAGTATATATCCAGGAGATATTTCTGTTTTATCCATGGGCCTAGCAGAAGTGGCTGGAGCTTGAGGAGGCCGGATAGCGCGATGGGGCCAGGCGCGGATGGCGTCCCGAAATATTGCCAGGCAGCTTGGATGGCAAAGCCAGCGAGATCTTGAATGTGGTGGAAAGACATAGGGATACTGAAAAAGCACCAGAAGTAAAAGTTAAGACATAGTTTGCTTAGGCGGACTTCTCATCACTGCGGTTCCTCTGGGCAAGTCCATCAGCGGGCCTTGCTCAAAGGAAAAACCACTCATTTTATGTCGACGGACAGTTCAGAACTGGCAGTATTTACTAGAATAAGGTTTGTACCCGGTCTCCAAGTGGGGGAATCGTAGAGAATGATATAACTGCTAGTGGAGTTAATATTTCGTAAACTGTAGTGTCTGACGTTACTGCCTCCACGAATTGTGAGCAGTGGCGCTATGCGCCATCATTAGAGGAGGCTTGCCGGCTAAACCGGACAGATGGGTGCTGTGGTCACTCAACAAGCTGAGTTTGTGCTCATGTTGTGCTAGTAATGTTGTCTAAGTAAAGAGGTGCAGGTAGTGAACTTAAATACAGTTTTAAGACTTGCACCCGGCGAACGGTCTACCCGACGGGAGGCCTTAGTCACACGACATTTACATTTAGTATATTTCTTATAGTGACAGACTGCTGAGGGTTAGACGCAAGTAGCTGGTGAACAAACATATTGGATTTCGCTGTGCAGAACTTCAGTATGTGAAGGTAAGTTCGGTACGGCGTTCTGGCAAGCAGCTAACTACTGAAGTGTTGTGATATTGTTATCGCTGATGATATTTGGTCCCAAGTGTTAATTTTTGGATTTTATTGCCTTGGAGATTACCTCATTAATTATAACAGGCTTTCCAAACTTACCTCGTGAGTGGCGATAAGTCCAATGTGGCAAAGAGCATTAACTGCATCTCTCCAACATGGATTAGCTGTGTTGTGGAATTCATAAAATATTATCTCATGTGTGAGTAAAGTTTCGTGGGTGGCCTTTGAACCATTGGTATTGGCGCATTCGTGTCTGAGCAGTGTGAATTCTGATAACCTCCATCTTTGATTTTGATTCTATGTAATTACGAATGTATAACCAATTACTCTGAGAACACAGGGGCTCCACATCGTACATAACTTCTGCAAGCATTAGTTTCCCTTTATTGGTAGTGTCTTTAAATTCCCCAAGTGTGGACGTGTTTAAACCATAACTAGGCTAAATAACGTGTTGGGGCTATGAGTTCTCATTTACATTTAAATATATGACCGAAAGAGTCAGCCTACAGGAATTGTGAAACGAACCCTGTCGTCCAGGTCCGTGTGCCACAAAGGGCGCAGATCCACCACGAGATGTGGAAACTCACAGACGACTATTTTCTACTGAGGCCTAAGCGCTGTAGTGTGCGAGTGAGACAGGCGAGAACCTGCGTCATAGGGAAACCCAATAGAAGCCGTTTGTGGCCGAGAAGACGTGGCAGCGTTAAATATGGCGTACCTAAATCGGCTATAAAGGGAAACATTTATGGAAACTATTTGATTCTGCAATAATGCTGGGAGTGAAGCTACAGTATGTTAATCCACCATCCTTCATAATTTTTCATGGTGCTCCCAACAAAACTTGATTATTGTTCATATCTATAATAGTTTAGGATTTACAGTCAAAGAGAAATTAACAAGTTTTGTAACACAGACCTCAATGCTAAAATCTGAACGCTTTGGTCGATCTTAACGATCGGCCTTTCGTATACAAGCGCATCATTAAACTGACAAACGTTGCAGATATCAACTCTGTAACTCTATGTGTTTAAAGGATATAGTAAATTTAAATTATCACTATTTTCAGTTAAACATCAAAATCTTTCATGTCCTCCACGCAACACACATTGAAAGATGACAGCACGACCCCATATTGAACCATTAGGTAATAGAATATTTGTTGTAAAGTTTAGTGCATAATAGTTACTTTTGTTCTTTATTTGTTTATCAGAAAGCACATAGGTGCAAGGCTTCTACTGGTCATGACACTCAAAGCTAAGAAGGAAATGGTATTGGTGTTATGTAAAAGAATTTAACGTTTATTATGTAGTGGATATTATTGTTACTTTATTTATAACGTGAAAGTAGTCAAGCTTTGATTATTTGAGTATGTTTAAATGTAAAATAATGTAGACTAAGCCGTAGCCAATCAGATGGACGGCTTCAGGAGAGGAAACTGCACTAGTCAGTTGAGCGAATACGTTCGGCGCGCGGGAAACGCGGCCGGGAACGGGCAGGGGACACTTCGGCTGGAGACAACAAAGGGTACAGTTCGGATTGAGACGCGGAAGCGGACAGTCGGTCTTTAGGTGGCTAGGAAGTGAAACGACTTAAAAAATTTCGCGTTGTGTGGTATCGCAGGACTTAGTCTCTGAGCGGTGAGCAGCCGCGCGCCTGGTGTGAACTGGAGCTTTTCGCGTAGGTAACTTGTATTTCGCGATGAGATTGTGAATGATCGAACTGTGTCAAACGGATATGCGCTCGTGTGTAACAATAACTCTAATTACGACCACATTCGCTGTTAGTCTGCCTTCTGAATAAACATGATTCTAACCCATTCACAACTGTGTGGCCTACATTATTTATGGGTCGTTAATTTAGTTCCCGATATTATAATTACTGTTATTATGTGTTACGTTAACTTCATATTTTGCAAACTTGCTATCAGCCAGACAATTTAACCAAAGGGCCACAATTGTCTAATTGAGAGTGTGTAATGCGATACGTGCGGTTCAACCCATAGATGAGTTTGAGCCATGACATTTTGGAGAAGAGGAACCGCATGTGAGCCCCAACATCTTTGGGATGTCAGCTCGCAGGGCGTAGAAAACTGATAACAGCACTAAAGGTAAGTGCAGGTGCGTTTGATAGATTGGCAAAGTGCTGCTTGCCATTAGGGATGCAGTACTGGCAGATATGTCAGTCTGTATATATTGCCACACACCATAGTAAACTAACACTCACTTTAACAGTGCATTATGTCCAACAGTAGATTGTAAAAAATGGTTCAAATGGCTCTGAGTACTATGGGACTTAATATCTGAGGTCATCAGTCCCCTAGAACGTAGAACTGCTTAAACCTAACTAACCTAAGGACATCATACACAGCCATGCCCGAGGCAGGATTCGAACCTGCGGCCGTAGCGGTCGCGCGGTTCCGGACTGTAGCGCCTAGAACCGCTCGGCCACTCCGGCCGACAGTACATTGTAAATTGAGGCTTGACGTTCTAGTTTCTCTCAGAGTCGGACATTGTATTTTGGTTGCGCTCGGCAGGAACAAACTTGTCTGTATTATGCTGAAAATGAAACTGACGTTGAGAGAATATTATAAATGCTATAAAATTGTACAAAAATGTGCAGAGGCTGTGAAATGATTTCGAACACTGCTAAATAAACCATACTGGAGAAGGAGAATGAGATTTTCACTCTGCAGCGGAGTGTGCGCTGATATGAAACTTCCTGGCAGATTAAAACTGTGTGCCCGACCGAGACTCGAACTCGGGACCTTTGCCTTTCGCGGGCAAGTGCTCTACCAACAAACACTCGCAGTTCGCAGGAGAGCTTCTGTAAAGTTTGGAAGGTAGGAGACGAGGTACTGGCAGAAGTGAAGCTGTGAGTACCGGTCGTGAGTCGTGCTTCGGTAGCTCAGTTGGTAGAGCACTTGCCCGCGAAAGGCAAAGGTCCCGAGTTCGAGTCTCGGTCGGGCACACAGTTTTAATCTGCCAGGAAGTTTCATACTGGAGAAGTTTGAAACTGGTGTGTGACCAGTTGCGACATAATTTGTACTATTTCCAAAGAAACAGTAAAGGGCTGTTTCACAATGGTATATTAAGGTAACATAAATTGATACAGAGTAATTAATAACACGGTACGTAGATTTTGTGAGATATTTTTCGCAAGTGTACGATAGGAATAAGTAACACACGAGTAAAGCAGCTCTAATGGATATGCATCCAGCTTTCGGCATACCGGTGAAGTGCTACGGCATCCAAATCAGTTCAGCAGGTACAGATAAGATCGCAGGTCTGTCTTGAAGGCATGGCGGCAGTCGGCCACTCGATAAAGCATAACGTCAGATCAAATTATAGAACAGTGTACCAGATGGCGAGATAAGTAATACAGATGCTACTGAAAGACAGTTAAATAGAACGGAAGTTTCTACTCCAGACATGTGTTCCACAAGAGTATAGTTCGACAAGCATATAAGGGAATTGCAAGTGTTGCAGCGTTAGTGCCATTGAATTGAAAACCACCGGAAATTAATTTGAGCAATTCACTCCTGGTTGGCACAGATTACGGGCAAGCAGTGACAGACGAAGCACAGGAGAAGCTAATTCCAGAATTAAAGCCCAGTGGCCAAAATATTTTGCTGATGTCATAAATTGCAACGTTAGAAGATCTCAAGACTGAGCTAACCACACAAATATGTAACATGCATTCTCACATGTCATCAGAAATGAGGAAACTATAAACGTAACTAAAGCGTGATGTTCAGTTGGCCTTTGGCTGTGCTGCGGTGAGGACGCGCTGTTTGTGTTCCTGCCGCGGAGCGAGCGCTCGTGTTGTTTACATAGTATTCGGCCGTTTCGCGCGTGCCGTACTCAGCATATAGATCACTATGGCGCACCAATACAGAAAATCGACGCTCAAATTTACGTTCCGCAACGAATTTGCACGGCCTAAAGCACTCGAAGTCGAACGATTTCTACGAGAAGAAGTTAAAATCCCGGCGAGCGACATTCTCGGCATTCACTTGTCCATTGTGAGTAGTATCGTATATGTCAAGATCATCAACGACGCAACATGTGAACGGATCCTTCGGGACACGAAACAGGGCCTCCGTTTCTGCCATGCTGATGGCAATGTGGGGACTGTGCACGTCGATTATTCTGGCATGGGACTTCGCACGATCAGAATTTTCGAACTTCCTTTCGAACTACCGGCGGAGGACGTCGTGACAGCGCTGCGCCCCTACGGCACGGTCCATGATCATATTGCGGAAAAATGGACGCAATTCCAGACATATCCTGTGCTGAACGGCGTCCGCCAGGTCCGAATCGAACTTAAACGACATGTACCTTCATATCTGACTATCGGTGGCTGCCGTGCCATCGTCATCTACGATGGGCAACCGAAGACCTGCTCTGGTTGTGGGAAGGAGGGACACCTCAGATCAGAATGTATGCAACGTCGAATCACGCAACTGCCGCCGGCTGAAGCGGACCCGCCATCGCAGCCGACGCTGCTTCCTGTGACTTATGCAGCAGCCCTCACGACAGCTACCACTTCACCACGACAGCCGACATCCACTGCTGTGTCGCGGCTCCATGCTCCAATACAGGGCGATGATGCCACACCCGTTCCACAAGCTACGGATTCAACTCCGATGCCGCCGCCTCCGTCGACGGATAACAACATACCGGAAGATAGCATGGCCGTCGATTCGCTTATTGTGCCTACGGCTGCCTTTGTGCCGGAACGTCGTGAATCTTTGCCATCGTCTGACGCAGAAGAGCACACCAGGAAGCAACGCTCTCCGAAGCGACGGAAGCGGAGGCGTAGAGCAACTTCCGAACGGGATGCGACACCGCCTCCAGAGGATGACGATTCCACCTTCAATGACGACGCTACCACAGAGGCAGCCGCCACTTGCTGCAGTGTGGCACCATCGAACGATAATGAGGACCAACCACATATATCTACAGTGGCACAATCGGATGCCGAGATGCAGGACAGATGCTGCCCACCACCTTCTGGAGTGCGGGCACCAACGCCGTGTCCTAAGGACGCTAGGGAAGCCGATCTTGCTTTCAGTTCCCCGACGTGGGCGGATGACCACGACGACGACGGAACCATGCAAGTTACGCCAACAGGGCCCACGGCGTTGGCGCCGGCTCTCTAGAACGGCCTGCAGGTGAGGTTTGGGGGGCTGCGGAGGTGTCAATACAGTCAGAAGCGTCATAGGTAATTCCAGTCTTAATGAATAACTTAACACCTGCGGTTCGTCAACAAGCTTATCGTATCGCCACGCTTAACATCAACACGATACGAACGGCTGTGAAGATCCAGTTGCTGCGTGAGATGCTTCGTTCTTCAGATGTTGACATTGCCCTGTTGCAAGAAGTATATATAGCGGCCCTCCCCGTTTTCTACGGTTATGTGACATATGTGTCACCGGCGGACCGGAATGGCAGCGGTACAGCAATACTAGTGCGCGACGGAATTGCCATCGAAGAAGTGACTTACCTTCCGTCAGGAAGGGGGTTGGCGATCACAGCACTGGGCACGCGCATAATTAACATTTACGCTCCATCAGGAACTGACCAACGCCGCGAACGATCGCTGTTCTACTCGGAGGATATCGCCCCCCTCTTTATCAGCAGCTTCGAGCAATATATCTTCGGCGGCGATTTTAACTGTGTGCTCAACCCCAAAGACCAAGTCCCACATTTCTCGACTTGTCAAGAACTTCGGCTCCTGGTTCGAGACCTGCTTCTCACCGACACGTGGGAGACAGCGCACGGTGACCGTCCCGGTCCGACATACCTTACTAGTCACTCAGCCAGTCGCCTAGACCGCATTTATGTCTCACGAGCTCTAGCACCGGGAGTATTGGACGCCGAACGTTGGCCGCTTGCCTTCTCCGATCATAGCGCTTTCATATGCACACTCACTCTACAACAGCAGCGGATATGGCGCAGCCGAGGACCCTGGAAGCTGAATGTGGCACATCTTCAAGCCCCGGAATGCCGTCAGATTATCGCCAACACATGGCTGGATTGCGAACGTCGTCTTCCCCGATACCCATCGACTCTAGCATGGTGGGTGGACTGTGCAAAACCAGCTTTTCGGCGTGTGCTAACTCAATTCGGAAAAGATACCGCAGCTTGGCATCGTCACACATTGGACTTTTATTACACGATGCTTCGCGAACTCGACAGCCAACCACCATTTCCAAACCGACAAATGGAAAGCCGCCGAATTAAAGGTAAAATATTGTCTCTTACGAGGAAACGTTTGGAGGGGGTCGTAGTGCGATCGCGACGTCAAGACCGAGTGGAAGGAGAAAACCCGTCTATGCATCACATCGTGCTCGACAGCCGCCGACGCCGACAGCAGCTGATCACGGACCTCGTATTGCCAGGTGGCAGGGTCGTAACGACTCAGGCGGCGGTTACAGAAGCCTTCGCAGATCACTATCGCCGGTTTTACGACGAGGTGAATACAGAGGACGAGGACGCGGACGATCACGACATACTGCAGCATGTGTCGCACACCCTCGACAATGCAGCAGCGGCGACGCTTTTAGGTGGAATTACACGGGACGACATCGAGGACGCGCTTAACAAGGGAGCACTCAACAAATCTCCCGGGCCAGACGGACTGCCGCTCGAGTTTTATCGTACTTTCCGCGATCTCATGATGCCCCGATGGATCATCATGTACCAAGAACTGATAACCCCTGGTTCCCACGTGCCACCTGCATTCGTGGAAGGTCTCCTTATACCGATACACAAGCCTTCCAGAGGTCGGACGGTCGAGGACTACAGGCCCATTACAATGCTTAACTCGGACTATAAAATCTTCGCCCGATTACTCGCCAGCCGCATAAAGAAGGTTCTGCCCCTGCTCCTCTCAATGGAGCAAACGACACAGGGTGGAGTGACCAACATGCAAACGGCAACCAGTGAATGCAGGGATTTAATAGCCATCGCCACATCCTGTCGCCTTCGAGCTGCTCTGATCTCCATTGATTTCGACCACGCCTTCGACAGAGTTCACCACAAGTTCCTTCTGTCCGTAATGGCCCGCATGGGCTACCCGCCTGACTTTATCGACATCTTTCAGCGCCTTTTCCGTGGAGCTGCATCCCGTGTACTGGTGAATGGACGGATTGCGGGTCCCTTTCCGATCCGACGGTCAGTTCGCCAAGGATGCCCACTCTCCATGATTCTTTACGCGATCGCACTCGAACCACTTGTCGGAGGGTTGAAAAACAGGCTCTCGGGCGTTTCATTGAGGGATCATACCTTTCAGTGCAGAATATATGCTGATGACCTTCTGTTACTTGTCCGATCTGATGACGAGGTACGCTCGGTGATACAATGGGTCAATCGCTATGGTTTGGCAGCGGGCAGCCGCATGAATGTGGCCAAGTCGGCAGCGATGCCCATTGGGAGAGGTCTACAGGACGACGCTTTAGCCCCACTCCCACTAGTTAACAAGATCCGGTTCTTGGGCATAACATTTACACAGGATGTGCGCCGCACGGCTGCCATGAACTATGCACGATTACTACAGGCAATACGCACAGAAGTTCGCCGGAACTTACTTCGACGGATGGACCTCCTACAGCGTGTGGAATACCTCAACCTTCACGTGGCGACTAAGATGATCCACATGGCCCAGGTCCTACCGATATCGACAGCGATGGCACACAGACTGCAAGCAGCGTTTGGGTATTACCTTACCGCCGGACACCTATTCAAAGTCCGCTACGAAACACTCACCCTCCCTCCGCTTGATGGCGGACTGGGACTTATAAATGTACGAGCGAGGGCTACAGCATTATACTTGTGCACAATGATGAAATTGTGGACCCACCAAGGTGCTTCCCTTACGGGTCGTCTGTTAGAGGAATTGCTGCCGGCGTCTCTTATGCCACCTGTCACGGTTGCACGCATTACACCCTCACTCTCGCACCTCTCGGCATTTATTCTTGAGTATAGTTACGTGCACCCAGATCTTCCCAACACTCGCACTCCCAAGGCGAGAGACTTTTACAAACTGCTGCTAAGGTCCACCCCTCGCAATGTGATTGAGAGGAAGAGCCCTACGACCCTATGGCCTGCAGTGTGGAGAGCGGTCCAGAAGTCGTTCCTCCCCACGCGGGTACGAGCCGCGTGGTACCAGGTGGTGAACGGGAAGGTTGTAACACGACAAAGGCTGCACGCTATTGGGATGGCGGATTCCCCCCTTTGTCCACATTGCCACCTCGTGGATACTGACGAACACCGTTTAACATGTGGATCGGCGTTAGAGGTATGGTTGCTAGTGCAGAAGATCCTCGCCTGCTACCTACGTATCGCGCCTCGCACAATTGAGCCACGGCTCCTCCTTTGTCCAGAGGATACTTATTTCCCACCTGCGAAGACTCATGCTCTCACATGGTTTAAAGGCATGTCCATATACTACCTCTTTCAAAATGATGAGAAGATGGTGCTTGATTACTGGCAATTTCTCCAGAACAGTCATAGCACACTTGAGTGTACACCCCGATACCGACAACTATTTGCGAACTATTTGCGCAGTGTCTTCGATAACCCCCCCCACAGTTGGGGAGTACCGGGCAGAGGATGATCGCCTTCTGGGGCTCCACACGCTGAGAATTGCTGTACCAATTTGGAACATGGAATCTGTATGCAGATGGGCCATGCACATGGAATGGCGTGCGGGATTTGGTTACATTTTTCTTTCTTTATTATCTATCATCACACTATTGGTTTCAAATTCTATTTCATAGTTTAGAAGGAACTCTTGTTCTGTTGTTGATATGGATGTCCATTCTAATTTTGTTTGTCGTAACTGAAAGACGCCTTTTTCCATCATTTACAATTTAAAAAAAAAAATTAAAAAAAATAAAAAAAATAAAAAAAATTAAAAAAAATAAAAAAAACGGCCAAGGTAACTGGCTACGACTCGGAGAACCCGGGTTCGAATCTCCAAGAAACCTAGCGGATGTTGTTCCTTTCGTTTGTATTTTTCCATATATCAATTAATAGGTTCAAAAAATAAAAGAAAGAAAAAAAATTAATAATAAAAAGAAAAAAAAAGATGGTAGAGCAAAAAAAAAACAAAAAAAAAAAGTTGGTAGAGCACTTGCCCGCGAAAGGCAAAGGTCCCGAGTTCGAGTCTCGGTCGGGCACACAGTTTTAATCTGCCAGGAAGTTTCATACTGGAGAAGTTTGAAACTGGTGTGTGACCAGTTGCGACATAATTTGTACTATTTCCAAAGAAACAGTAAAGGGCTGTTTCACAATGGTATATTAAGGTAACATAAATTGATACAGAGTAATTAATAACACGGTACGTAGATTTTGTGAGATATTTTTCGCAAGTGTACGATAGGAATAAGTAACACACGAGTAAAGCAGCTCTAATGGATATGCATCCAGCTTTCGGCATACCGGTGAAGTGCTACGGCATCCAAATCAGTTCAGCAGGTACAGATAAGATCGCAGGTCTGTCTTGAAGGCATGGCGGCAGTCGGCCACTCGATAAAGCATAACGTCAGATCAAATTATAGAACAGTGTACCAGATGGCGAGATAAGTAATACAGATGCTACTGAAAGACAGTTAAATAGAACGGAAGTTTCTACTCCAGACATGTGTTCCACAAGAGTATAGTTCGACAAGCATATAAGGGAATTGCAAGTGTTGCAGCGTTAGTGCCATTGAATTGAAAACCACCGGAAATTAATTTGAGCAATTCACTCCTGGTTGGCACAGATTACGGGCAAGCAGTGACAGACGAAGCACAGGAGAAGCTAATTCCAGAATTAAAGCCCAGTGGCCAAAATATTTTGCTGATGTCATAAATTGCAACGTTAGAAGATCTCAAGACTGAGCTAACCACACAAATATGTAACATGCATTCTCACATGTCATCAGAAATGAGGAAACTATAAACGTAACTAAAGCGTGATGTTGGTGAACAGTTTGCAAAATATAAGTAGCAACTAGAACAACAGCTAGAGACACAATTAAGAAAGATTTCTAACAAGGTACATTCTGAAAATATTGCAGTGCACAAAACTGTGAAGAAAGCCACAAAAAATCACTATCAGGAATCTCAAAAATTTTGGAAGATAATTTGACTGGTTACCGCAGATTCACAGCAGCGATAGAGTTAAGATAAACACAGTATGAAACTAAAATTAATAGTGATCTGACTAGCGTATGTGACAGTATATATTTGGAACAGATTAGTAATTTTAATTGGCATGTGGCAGACATGAAAGAGGGTCTTGCCGTAGAACGAACAGGGTGTGAACTGTTTCAAAGAATCATGGTCAGACAGTAGATGTGCAACTGATTAAAAATCAACAAGCCACCACTAAGTTGTCAAATAGGAGTGCGCACCCTCTCTGTCTGATACTACTGTGGAAGCAGCACTCACTCACAAAGGAAAATTTAATTGCTTCGATCAGCACGGAAATGTGAACTCAAAATTGTTGCCGGCAGTAGAGTCGTGTGGCAGTCAGCCTCAAAATCCGGTTCTCTATATTTTTTCAACAGGGTTCTTCGAAAAGAACGTTCCTTCCCTCCATGGATTTCCATTTGAGTTCTCCGAGGTATCTCTGTTAACACTTATGTGCTGTTGAAACCTACCGGTAACAAATCTAGCAGCCCGCCTCTGAATTGCTTCGATATCTTCCTTCAATCCGACCTTGTACGGAACCCAAACACTCGAGGAATATTCAAGAATAGGTCACACCAGCGTCCTGTATGCTGTCTTCTATCCGGTGAACCACTCGTTCCTAAAATTCTCCCAATAAACCGAAGTCGACGTTTCATCTTCCCTACCACAGATCTCACACACTCGCTCCATTTCACATCATTCTGCATGGCTACGCCCAGATATTTAAGCTGACTTGACTGTGTCAAGCATTACACTAGTAACACTGTATAAAAGTATTACAGATATGTTCCTCCAACTCATCCACATTAACTTATATTTTTCCATATTTACAGCTAGTTGAAATGCATCACACCAACTATAAATTTTGTCTACGTCGTCATTTATCTTGCTACAGCCGCTCATCTTCGACACCTTACCGTCTAAAGGTAATATTGAAATACGTCAAGCAAATTTACCAGGAAAGAGACAGAGAATGAGTGGTTGCCTCGAAATGCTAAAATACAGAATGATACATCTGTTTAAGCCAGGATATGAGTAGTATAAACAGAGGGAATGAACATATGAATAAGTTTGGGAATATGTTTTAAATTTTGAGGGTTGATGGTGTTGTACGCGGGTGAGATATGTGCAAACGCTGAAGTGAGAAACGAAGTGTTGATAAGACGCGAGAACCGGAAGTGTTTTGATTTTAATCATAAAAGGTGCTGAAATGACTTTTTAAGAAACTGTACATAGTGAAGAGCCGGCCGGTGTGGCCGTGCGGATCTAGGCACTTCAGTCTGGAACCGCGTGACCGCTACGGTCGCAGGTTCGAATCCTGCGTCAGGCATGGATGTGTGTGATGTCCTTAGGTTAGTTAGGTTTAAGTAGTTCTAAGTTCTAGGGGACTGATGACCACAGATGTTAAGATCCATAGTGCTCAGGGCCATTTGTACATAGTGAAAGCAGGAGTAAGTACCAAAAACTGCTTTATAATGGTCCTGCTAACAGTAGATTTAGCGTGTGAATTGAGGGACTGAGGTACCTTGAGCTCCAGAGTAGGGTACAATAATGTTGAAATCAGTTTGCATATGTATCTTTAGATGCTGTATTCCTATGAGTACCAGAGAAAGTACACTCCTGGAAATGGAAAAAAGAACACATTGACACCGGTGTGTCAGACCCACCATACTTGCTCCGGACACTGCGAGAGGGTTGTACAAGCAATGATCACGCGCACGGCACAGCGGACACACCAGGAACCGCGGTGTTGGCCGTCGAATGGCGCTAGCTGCGCAGCATTTGTGCACCGCCGCCGTCAGTGTCAGCCAGTTTGCCGTGGCATACGGAGCTCCATCGCAGTCTTTAACACTGGTAGCATGCCGCGACAGCGTGGACGTGAACCGTATGTGCAGTTGACGGACTTTGAGCGAGGGCGTATAGTGGGCATGGGGGAGGCCGGGTGGACGTACCGCCGGATTGCTCAACACGTGGGGCGTGAGGTCTCCACAGTACATCGATGTTGTCGCCAGTGGTCGGCGGAAGGTGCACGTGCCCGTCGACCTGGGACCGGACCGCAGCGACACACGGATGCACGCCAAGACCGTAGGATCCTACGCAGTGCCGTAGGGGACCGCACCGCCACTTCCCAGCAAATTAGGGACACTGTTGCTCCTGGGGTATCGGCGAGGACTATTCGCAACCGTCTCCATGAAGCTGGGCTACGGTCCCGCACACCGTTAGACCGTCTTCCGCTCACGCCCCAACATCGTGCAGCCCGCCTCCAGTGGTGTCGCGACAGGCGTGAATGGAGGGACGAATGGAGACGTGTCGTCTTCAGCGATGAGAGTCGCTTCTGCCTTGGTGCCAATGATGGTCGTATGCGTGTTTGGCGCCGTGCAGGTGAGCGCCACAATCAGGACTGCATACGACCGAGGCACACAGGGCCAACACCCGGCATCATGGTGTGGAGAGCGATCTCCTACACTGGCCGTACACCACTGGTGATCGTCGAGGGGACACTGAATAGTGCACGGTACATCCAAACCGTCATCGAACCCATCGTTCTACCATTCCTAGACCGGCAAGGGAACTTGCTGTTCCAACAGGACAATGCACGTCCGCATGTATCCCGTGCCACCCAACGTGCTCTAGAAGGTGTAAGTCAACTACCCTGGCCTGCAAGATCTCCGGATCTGTCCCCCATTGAGCATGTTTGGGACTGGATGAAGCGTCGTCTCACGCGGTCTGCACGTCCAGCACGAACGCTGGTCCAACTGAGGCGCCAGGTGGAAATGGCATGGCAAGCCGTTCCACAGGACTACATCCAGCATCTCTACGATCGTCTCCATGGGAGAATAGCAGCCTGCATTGCGGCGAAAGGTGGATATACACTGTACTAGTGCCGACATTGTGCATGCTCTGTTGCCTGTGTCTATGTGCCTGTGGTTCTGTCAGTGTGATCATGTGATGTATCTGACCCCAGGAATGTGTCAATAAAGTTTCCCCTTCCTGGGACAATGAATTCACGGGTATCTTATTTCAATTTCCAGGAGTGTATTTTTAACCTACGACAGAATATGTAAATACATGTATTTAGAGTTAAGGGAAAGAAATTTCATATGCTCCAGAATGTGTTATACACGTTAATTACTAGTACAACAGGAATAAACTTCAACAAAAATGTTCAGGGAAACAAAGTATAGTTATCTGTTAGTCGGAATATTATGGATGATGTTAATGAAAGGCTTCCATCGTTTTCAGGATTTGGAGAAAGTGAGACTTAAGACCATGGTTGACAAATCGGGTTAGCCAATGTAATTATTCAAGGTTGTCATAAAACTGGGTGAAGGGATAATCTAGGTGCTGTGGAATTCTCTCTTGCCGGCCGGAGTGGCCGAGCGGTTAAAGGAGCTACAGTCTGGAACCGCACGACCGCTACGGTCGTAGGTTCGAATCCTGCCTCGGGCATGGATGTGTGTGATGTCCTTAGGTTAGTTAGGTTTAAGTAGTTCTAAGTTCTAGGTGACTTATGACCACAGCAGTTGAGTCCCATAACGCTCAGAGCCATTTGAACCATTTGTGGTACTCTCGTCGCTGAAAACCAATGGTCGCGGCTCTAAATTTGTGGAATGTATTGCCTTGAAGAGTGTCAAATCACTTGTAACCGGCGTTTCAAACTCATAAGGTGAATTGTGGTAAGTCCCATGATGTACAATCGCTTGTTTTGAGGACACTGGTCCTCCACGGTGTAGATAATTTCTACCACAGTAAGTTTATCCTTATTGGTAGTTGTATTTGAATTCCCCAAGTGCGGCTCTGTTGAAATCTTTACTAGGCAGAACTCACAAGTTGGAGCACAGCGTTCAGGTAACCACTCTCAGGTGCACTCAAGTGAGTCTGACAGACAGACGAAGCCTGGCTAGCCTTCAAGGACGCAGTACTGGCAGCTGTGTCAGTGGGTATACAATGAGGTGACGAAAGTCACGGGATAGCGGTATGCGCATACACAGATGGCGGTAGTATCGCGTACACAGGAGATAAAAGGGCAGTACTTTGTCGGAGCTGTCATTTACACTCAAGTGATTTATGTGGAAAGCTTTCCGGCTTGATTACGGCACCACGTGAATTAACTGACTTTGAACGCGAAACGGTACGTTTAGCTAGACAAATGAGACATTTCATTTCGGAAATCGTTATGGAATTCAATATTACGTGATTCATAGTGTCAAGAGTGTGTCCAGAATACCACATTTCAAGCATTACCTCTCACCAGGGACAACGCATTGGTCGACGGTCTTCACTTAACGCCCGAGAGCAGCTGTGTAGAGTTCTCAGTGCTAACAGACAAGCAACACTGCCTGAAATCACCGCAGAAACCAATGTTGGACGTACGACAAACCTGTCCGTTAGGACAGTGTCGTGAAATTTGGCGTTAATGGCTTATGGCTGCAGTCGACCGATGTAAGTGTCTTTGCAAACAGCGCGATATCGCCTGCAGCGACTCTACTGGGCTCGTGACCACATCGGATGGACGCTAAACGACTGGAAAACCGTGGCCTGGACAGATGTGTCCTGATTTCAGTTGGTAAGAACTGATCGTAAATTTAGAATGTGGAGCAGACCCGACGAAGCTATGGAGCCAAATCGTCCACAAGGCACTGTGCAAGCTGGTGGTGGTTCGATATCGGTGTGGGCTGTGTTTACATGAAACGAAGTGGGTCTCGGATGTTGGGCTGCTTGAAGTCCACTTGCAGCCATTCATTCACGTTATGGGGGTCCGCTGACAGCTCGTCTACTTGAAGTCCATTTGCAACCATTCATTCACGTCATGTTCCCAAACAACAATGGAATTTTTATGGATGACAGCGCGTCATGTCACCGGACCTTTATTATTCGTGATTGGTTAGAAGAACATTGTGGAGAAATTGAGGGAATAGTTCGGCAATAGAAATCATCCTACATGAATCACATCAAATAATTATTGAATTTAATCGAGAGGTCAGTTCATGCACAAAGTGTGCACCAGTAACACTTTTACATGTATTCTACATCTACATCTACATCCATACTCCGCAAGCCACATGACGGTGTGTGGCGGAGGGTACCTTGAGTACCTCTATCGGTTCTCCCTTGTATTCCAGTCTTTAGATGCAACATGACTCAATATTTCTGCAGGGGATTTCCAAAGACTCGTTGAGTCCATGTCTGTAGTATGCCGAGGTGCGACACAATGTTAGGTGGTATCCCATGACTTTCGTCACCTGAGTGTACGTGTGAACTACTACTTACCCTTGCAAACGGCCGCTTACTGTAACAGTGCGTTGTGTACAGTAGTACGTTGTAAATTAAGGGTTGACATTCTAATTCCTCTCCAAGTCAGCTGATGAACTTGGACTGCGTTTGTCAGCAACAGAATTGCTAAGTTCCCAGTAAAAAGTAATCTGAACATGAGAGCATACTGGAAATGTTACGTGTCTACAGTTGCATGTCAGTTCACTTATTTGATCATTTCAATGACGCTCCTCCGCGAGTCCGCACCTCTGAAAGCAAGTGAAATACAAATGAGACAAATGGGGAAAAAAGGAAGTTAGCTGTTTATTATTTTAAAACTAATCGCGTAACGGTTAACACACTCATATTCAGACAAACAGGACACCTTGAACAACTAGAGACAGAACATGTAGATTAGTATGTTCTGCTTATATGATTAGCATTTGAACCATATCGACCCGTAGGGTCAAGGTCAACATCGATGCCGCGGCGCAAGACCAACTACCGGTAAAATGTGCCTGCACTCGTTGTTGCTATAAATCGAAGATAATGGGTCAGTGTAACTTGAGCAGACGTGCAGGATGCCTCGCAGACGTATGCGCGAACCGTACCATCAAATCAGTGAGTTTCAAAGAGAGCGCATTATTGGCGTGAGAAAATGTGATGCATCCATCCGAGAAATTTCTGCTCGTTTTGGACGAACTGTTTCGACAGTGCATTCAGTGTGTGCAGAATGGTTCGCGGATGGCCGTGGGAGACGATGAGATGGGTCACGTCTCACCAAACAGACCACCCCCCCCCCCCCCCCCAGCCCGAGAAAATCGACACATCATCCAAATGGCCGAACCTGGACCCATGTTCCGCTTATATACCTACGATTACGGTCGCTGGCACAAATTAGAGGGGGCCAAAACGATGAGTGCGCGGAAGGCGAAATGGGCGCTCATAGCAGCTCCGGTCCGCCACTGGACCGACTGATGTCACGTGCCAGTCTCGGCAGTCTATAGTTTTACTCCTGGCGCCGTAGGAAGCTCCAGAATTATATTTGAATTGGCGTGGCTTGAAAACCAAGAAGATTTTATCTAGTCATGCCACCACGAAAGACTCCGAGGACACGCCTCATACACTACCAGTGGTGACAGTCCGTCAGTTTTTACAAACGGCAGCATTTGCAGTTGAAAAGTACTTTTCAGCTTTTAAATGAAAATTGAAACCATTAGTATAGATAGACAAGGTTTGGCAGAGCTTATCTATAAATAAAACATTTATTAGATTTTTTAATTTTTTAAATAAAATGAAAATTTCTTTTGTGGATAAACATAAATTTTCAACTGGGAGATACAGCAAAAATAAAATCTTGGTCTATATCAGGGAATTTTTAAAAAAATATGCTCCTTGCACCAGAACTCTGATACATATGCTGCTAACATGGGATCTAAAGTGTATATTTGCTGTGGGCGCTCTACTGCTGCAAGTTCTTTGCTTTCCATATTTTGAGAGGAGGTAGTATGGACCAAAAGAAGAAAAAATTGTGGAATAAGCATGGGCTCTAAAACTCATACCATGCTCATAGCTCTTAAGCTATGCAGTTTAGTGTGTATGTGTACTGGACGTTTTTCCTTGTTTCGAGACTATCACCTACCAAAATATGGAAAGCAAAGAGCTTGCACTAGAAGAGATTTGCTTGTCAGTATCGACGGTGAAGTGCTCAAAGCTCTTAAGGTTTGCATTTTGGGGCCCGTGTTTACTAGACGTTTTTGCTTCGAATTATCGTTCCTGCCATATCCCTGAATATTGACCATTCCTACTGGGACAAACTGTATGTATGATCTTGTATTCTACAAAGTTAATAAGAAGTACCATCATTACAGCAAGTGGAAACCATAAACAAGCATTCTAACATTACTTTACTGTCTTCCAACGACGATATTTCCCTGTAGACAATGGTGTCATAACAGTATGCTAGTACTGGTGTTGTGATGAATCGTTAATATACACTGCTTGACAAAAAGAAAAATGAGACATCCAGAAGTCATGGTCGCATGACTATTAACTTCGTAGACGTACACACCATCGTCGAGTGTGTCAATGATTGGCCTTCTCTGTGACAGGTACAACAGCCACGAAACTGCATTAGGTCTGTTGGGTTTAGTTACGTTACTGGGTCTTACGGGATATATGATTGGCGACAACAGCGTGAAATTAGAGTGATCTTTGCGAAGGATACGAAGAATCCGCGCAATCGTGTGGGACAGCATTATGAGAGTTTGAACGGAGCCTCATTGTGGGTCTCCATATGGCCAGCTGCACTAATTGTGCAATATCGAGATTTGTGGGACATTCGGATGAGGAAGTCAACCGATATTTGACTGCATGGGAGGATGTGGGCCGTCGTCAATGTTCTGTTCGACCACGTCTGACTACCAAAGTGTAGAACGACCCTACTGTGCACCAATCATACTGTAACCCATTCACATCTGTGCCTGCCATCCGAGAAGAAATGTGAGCTCGCTACAACACTCTGAGTCATCCACAACATCGGTCGGAGACCAGCAGCAGTCAGACGGGGTAAGTACTAGCCCATGTGAAGGCTGTCGAATCAACTCAAAACAAATGACAGCGTTTGGAGTGGTGCTGTGGCCGGAAAGAATGGACTGCTGATTACTGGGAGGGCATTGTGTACTACACTACATGAAATGATCATCGTCATCGAGAATGTCAGAGACCTGGGGAGAGGTACCATTTGTCCATCGGTTTGTAGGATCAAAGCGATGTTACTTCTGGCGTCGTGGTTTGGGAGCCATCGGGCTTGGCTTCAGGTCACACTTTTGTGTGACTTAGGGAAATCTGATGCCAACCGATACGCCACGATCATCATGTGAGCTCATGTGTTTCCTATCAGGCGACAGAGCCTTGAACTATCAGAGCCTTGAACATAGGTAATAGCCTGGCTTACGGTAGCGTAGGCTGGAAGCTCCTTTCTGAAGTCATGTTATTCCATGAGCCCTAATTGCATGAGAGCTCCTAACAATATGCCTTCGGAAAGCTGGGATCTTTAGCGACCACTTTTTTTTACGGATAACTTCAGGCTCTTTCCGTGACGTCGCACGTCTTCACCCAAGCAAGGAAACTTCGATTAAATTTGTCTAAAATGATGTTATGCTAACTCCCAACGTTTTAAACATTTCAACAAATATATCAACCGGTGTCGGAAATTTGTCAACTACTTAATACCTACATAACTGCAGTAAAATTATGACGATCGTCGTCCTTTGATGCCCGAAGCTGCTTTTAGTTAGCATCTGCGGCCTCTACCATGTCATTCGTAATGACACTTCCACAAATAGGTCTGCATAATTTTGCCACTTTTAGTCGTTTCTACATTCTTTCTTTTCAGAGCATTAATGTAGTCTCTCCACCAGGCATTTATAGTTTTAACAATTTTCTCCCTTGTGCTCTTGTATTCTTTGCTTGTAGGTCTCTAAACGATTTTGCCTGTCTCTTTTCCCCAGAGCACGGAAATGCAGATACGATTACCTGCGCGAGTGTGGGTTTAGTCAATAATGTTGACAGAGAAATACGGAAGTTTATATTAAAAACGTCAAAGCTATCGCAACCAGAGGCAGCAGTGTTCACAACGGAAAGGCGAGAAGCGGCAGCAGGCAGGTGGGACGAGAGGCTTGTTTCGCAGCCGATCGACGTTTTGAGCTGCTGCGCCCGAGGCTTTCGCCGGCGCCAAAATGAAATGCGAGTGGGGAGGCGGTGATCGCAGCCCTCGTGGGAATGCTGCCAGTGACAGCTCAGGGCAGATGAATCCGCGTCGCCATCCTGCACAAAGCTTTCGCGTCGCCTACATATAACGATCCACTGGCATAGCACGACATTGCCACAAACATAAATTCTTCAGCTTATCGAAATTATTCTGAAGTATCGTAGTCTTAATTTTTGAGGGATTTATGTCTCTAGCCGGTCTCTGCATGTGCATGTGTACTCCTCACACTACTGTCAAATGCATGGCACAGAGTACTTCTCAGCCGGCCGGGGTGGCCGAGCGGTTCTAGGCGCTACAGTATGGAACCGTGCGACCGCTACAGTCGCAGGTTCGAATCCTTCCTCGGGCATGGATGTGTGTGCTGTCCTTAGATTAGTTAGGTTTAAGTAGTTCTAAGTTCTAGGGGACTGATGACCTCAGAAGTCCCATAGTGCTCAGAGCCATTTGAACCATTTTAGAGTACTTCTCACTGTAGCAAATAGGGGGGGGGGGTAATCATTGAGTTAAAAACATCATCTCCAAAGTATAAAATTACGCAATCAATTTTCTTGTTTGCCTGCAGATACAAGTCAGCAGCCCTGATGCACGCTTAAATCCCCACACACAACTACCATTAGCACGCCGTTAAATAACCCAAAGTAAAGTGGTATAGCCCAATGTCAAATTGAAGTGATGCTGGTAATTAATTTTCTGTATTCGCAAGAACCAATGCTGCAACCGAACTGGTATCAGCATACGATATCAATTCACCATCATATAACGCCGTGGTTGGGAGGTCTAGACCATCCAATGTGGTGAAACAGGTCTGAATGAAGAAGAAACAAGTTGCTGGTCATCTATCTGTGAAGGACCTAGAACAGATATTGAACTGAGCCCCTGATGCTCCAGTACCGGCGTATCACAGTCGAAGTGATAGCTGGAAAAGCGAAAATCACTCTCGTATCAGTTTTGAAAATCACGGTATTCTGAACATGACAATGATCGCCACCCTCAGGTTTCCGCGACTTGTCGCACCAGCTCGAAAAACCCACAGAAAGAGGAAGCAGCTGTGTCGGGCCAAGCCAGTTGATTACTCTAGCCATCAAATTGCCGTGGCCGAGGGCTGTGTGTAACAATATCACACCGAGAGAAAGGAGCAAAGCAAGCAGTGGAAGCACGTGGATTCACTACGCCTGAAATTGCGAATAGCCAATAATCACTGGGCAAGGAACTACTGATTGTTATCTCGTACTGTCATGTTTTGGGGCTAAACAGAGTGTGTTCTTAAAAGTCGAAAAGTCACAGGAGCCTATTACCGAAATCTCGGGACGGCCTTAAGGAAGCTGTCAAGACGGGACGTCGCTGGAAACTCCCATATTTTGCTGCCATGGTACCCACCGACTTCTTCCTTCTTTCCTCTGATAAGAAAACCATTGAGTAGCAGGCACTTCCAGAATGACGGCGAGGTCTTTTTATAGGTTGGAAATTGTAATATAACATTAACTATAAATGCATGGTTGCTTGTAGGAAAACTAACGTTGTCGGTTGGTACAGCTGCGCACATTGAATATGCAATAGTCTGAGATCTAGTATAGTGACAGATTCAGTCAAATTGTATCGTATTTAATGTCAGTAGTAGAGTAAGGTGGCACAATTTCGATCATTTTGGACAAATGCTATTGTAACTGGAAACATACTGAGGAAAGAAATAATTTAAATTATGACACTTGTTCTTTGATCTTTAATGAATATGTAACACAAATATTACACCATTACAAGTGTTAGCCGGCCGGTGTGGCCGAGCGGTTCTAGGCGCTACAGTCTGGAACCACGCGACTCCTACGGTCACAGGTTCGAATCCTGTCTCGGGCATGGATGTGTGTGATATCCTTAGGATAGTTAGGTTTAAGTAGTTCTAAGTTCTAGGCGACTGATGACCTCAGAAGTTGTCCCATAGTGCTCATAGCCATTGGAACCATTACAAGTGTTGGTTTCAACACAAGAAAAGGTTATAGAACTGAGTAAAATTGTTCGAAAATGTACCACACTAGGAACAATTGTGATCACTTCTTGGCACGATTCTGATCATTGACACCTTACACATAAAATGCCCTTTTTACCTCGGACACCGACGCAAACTTCGTGGTACTAAACATTACATTTTTTTTGCAGCGAATTCATTACCCTTTGCCAATGATTCAGCACTACAATATTTCAAGAAACAAACCACAATTTTTCTCGTTGGTTGCTGGCGATATGAAGCTTTTAATACTTTTTTCATCATTACTCATAGGAATTTATTTTTGTTTATTGTTCTTGTTGTATTTATTTATTTGCTCCCTGTTGATAAAAATGTTTCTTGCTGCGGAGATTTTCCAGGTTTGGTATCTGTGTTTTCCCTTTCCTAGGTTATACTTTTTTCTCTGAAGATGGCAAGGTGACCTAGATAGCTGGGACTGGATGCTGGTGTTACGGATTTGGAGTGCTCTTTAGTTACACCTTCTAAGGATATGCGCTCTCCGCCCACAATGCTGGCAGTAACTGGATTGGCAGGACTTGAAGGAGCAGTAACCTCGAATAACATTGAAGATGTAAATTTCTCCTATGGAACAATGTCTTTGCAGAAGGGCATTATTCCTGTTCACTGGAATTCGTTTATCGCACACGAACAGATGCTGTTTTACTCCACACCCCTCAGAAAATAGTACAGAATCTTTCTTTTGTAATGCTTTCATTGGCGTTCGATGAATCCAATTAGGTGCATTTCTCTGATATTGAGCCATTAGAGACTTGCATAATGTTCTGTCTAATGGCCTTAGTACATGTGTATTGTGTATTCTGTTTTCTATAGTAGGATGTAATCCATGTTCCATTTTCTTTTTAATTTGTACTTCGTCATGCAGAGTGCTGGAGGTTATGTCGTATAATTCTGATGCATTTCGAAGGCTCCCGAAAGTTCTGCCCCATTTTTCAGACAGTACTCTACGGAATCCAAGCTGGTATGGCTGCCATGGTTGTTAATAATAAGAATTTTAATACTATCCACTATTCTGTATTTCTTGAACTGTTGAAGCCAGATTATAAACAGTTCTTCATTAATGTACCCAGATTCACTCATCTCCGTAATGGAATCAAGAGGTAAGCCGTCTTCAAATTGAGGGCGTTTCCGCACTCCTTTCAAAATTACGATTGGTGGTAAATACGTACCAGATGCTTTCGCGCATACAAAAACGGTCACATTTTCTCCTCTTTCCACTTCTGTTAATGAAACAACTTCTCTCTTACCTTTACGACTAACAATTTTTGGGGGTCTGTTGTTAAGAGGGAAGCCGCATTCATCCATATTATAAATATACTCTGATTTATCAAACAAATCGCATTCCTTTAAGATTTCTTCCAAATTCTGGAAACATTCACTTGCTTATGCATTTTTAAGCCTTCACTTCTGACTCATGAAAGACTCTCGGGTTTTCGGAAACCATGGCTCGCGTGTCTCTCAATAAATGCTCTAAATCAATCAATTCCATCAACATTGCTTTCTAAGTTCCATGGATGTTTCAAATTATTTTCCTCAGTCAAATGAAAATAGCTCCTCTTAACTGGAGTGGCGAAAGACCCAATCCTCGTTCTTCTGGAAATAATGCTCTCTGGACCAAAGCATCTTTCATTTCAGAATTGAATACCGTTGAACGACCAATTCTGTTGTCTATAGTGGGATGTTATCCATGTTCCATTTCCTTTTTAACTTGTACTTCGTCATGCAGAGTGCTGGAGGTTATGTCGCATAATTCTGATGCATTTCGAAGGCTCAAATGTATTATCATACGCAAAAGTGTCCAAACGACCTGAATTGTGATCCGCCTGATTTGCATGCAACCAACATATAGTAGCTGTCTAGCGGGTCCTCTAATCGCTTTGCGGTACAGTCGTTCAAAAACGCCATCTGTCAGCGTGTGTAGTGCCTACAGTAAAGTTCGGAGGCGGTGATGTTACGGTGTGGTCGTGTTTCTCATGGCCGGGGCTTGAACCCCTTGTTGTTTTTTTGTGGCATTATCACAGCACAGGCCTATACTGATGTTTTAACCACCTTCTTGCTTCCCAACTCGGGGATGGCGATTGCATCTTTCAGCACGATCGAACACCTGTTCATAATGCGCGGCGAGTGGTTACAAGACAATAAAATCCCTGTAATGGACTGATCTGCACAGAGTCCTAACCTGAATCCTATTGAATACCTTTGGGATGTTTTGGAACGCCGACTTCGTGCCAGGCCACACCGACCAACATCGATACATCTCCTCAGTGCAGCACTCCGTGAAGAATGTGCTGCCGTTCCCCAAGGAACCTTCTAGCACTTGATTGAACGTATACTTGCTAGAGTGGAAGCTGTCATCAAGTCTAATGGTGGGCCAACACCATATTGAATTCCACCATTACTGATGGAGGGCAACACGAACTTGTAAGTAATTTTCAGCCAGGTGTCCGGATACCTTTGATCACATAGTGTATATCCCTACTGTGGGAAAGAATGTGTAACCGAGTGCGTGTGTTTGTCTTATAACTGTTGTTCTTCAATGCTACAGGATATTACGGAATTTAAATAAGACTTTTTCACGACTTAGGGTTCAGGAGGAAACATGAATAAAAACTAAAGAGTATGAAATAATCTGCATTGACTTCAGTGTTCGTGAAGAGCGTAGCTGGCTACTGTTGGGTAACGCCCCATTCACAGTTTAGCAGCTATTTTGTGTTCATTTTACAGACGACTGCACTTCATGCCGCGCAGTTGTTAACTACCCATATATTGAAAACTTGCGTGCACTAGCTGTCTGCCGTTCTTGTAAACTGTAGGTGCTTTACAGCTTATAAAATGGATATATTGAATCAGGCCAATAATTTTCCTAGATGTTTGTGGAATACTGCCTAAAAATTTCACAGTGCCCTGCCGGTGTACAAGCTCAGTGGTATTTAATCCATCACGCGTGGTTTACCCGATTTTAGGTCATATCGTTTCACACGTTATCCAGCTATGCACTAAGCTATACAGTAATTTCCAAGAGGTAGAGATAATATCGGTGGCACTCGTCCAGAATATCCCATTTATGATAGAAAGAAATAAGGATTTAAATGGAGTAGCCGGACGCTGTGACCGAGCGGTTCTAGGCGCTTCAGTCTGGAAACGTGCGACCGCAGGTTCGAATCCTGCCTCGGCCATGGTTGTGTGTGATGTCCTGAGGTTAGTTAGGTTTAAGTAGTTCTAAGTTCTAGGGGACTGATAACCTCAGATGTTAAGTCCCATACTGCTTAGAGCCACTTTTTTTAAATGGTATAAACAGACTAAAAATGCATTTTCTCCGAAAATGTAAGAAAAAGCACCACTAAGGAATTTCGCGGAAACATGAATAAAAATTTGATGAACTACAGAATTAAAACGTGTAAGTGTTCAACGTGCATTAAGATAGACAAAATATTGTTCAAATGGTTCAAATGGCTCTGAGCACTATGGGACTTAACATCTGTGGTCATCAGTCCCCTAGAACTTAGAACTACTTAAACGTAACTAACCTAAGGACATCACACACATCCATGCCCGAGGCAGGATTCGAACCTGCGACCGTAGCGGTCACGCGGTTCCAAACTGAAGCGCCTAGAACGGCACGGTCACACCGACCGGTGAACAGTCTTTACACGTGATATGTGAGGGAACCTGTACACTTTTGCCCAGTATTGCACGAGTGTCGACTCTCTAAATTTAGTCTGGTCCCTTCAATCCCACAAACCAACCTTCCTAAATTTACCTACCAGAGTTTCGTAGGAACAATGCTACCTGTAGGTAGTACTTGTTAAGCCTGACAGTGAGATTCACAGATATACTAAATTAAGCTGCTCGTTCAAAAATTGTAAACTGAGTGCATACGTATGATTACTACCGCTAATAAAATGTCCAACACACCTGGTAGACGCGGCAGTACTTCTTTCTGCTCAAGACAGATATATCCCGTTGACAAACGACCTGTTTTGCAATGATGGATGGCCAAATGTATAATAAAGTTAATAATACACCTCATGCGCTATTTTCACCCTAATTTTGCTCGTAAAGTGCATCAAACTCAGATCAGTGATTGAAAGAATCAGGTTTTAAGCATACAATTACATGTATGGGTCCTTCATACAGCTGCAGAGGAACCAATCATCACAGACCAGGTGCTGCAAGTTAACGGACAGTTCTAAGGATCGTATAAAATTGGAGCTTGTCTGTTAGTGCTGAAAGTGATTCACCGATATATGGAAATATTGTCAAACGCTTTGGTGTGATGTCATTAGCTGCTGCCGGCGCTTCAGACCGCTCCTGTTATTTTGAAAAATTGTGGTATTCTGCGTGTGTCTTTCAAACAATTTCTGACTGGTATTGACAAAAGGAGTATCGGTTTTAAAAATTCTGTCATATTCCCTGAGGCAGAAAGTACGTGAATACCATACCTGTGCAAGTGTTTACTTCCGCCTGTAGATTAGTGCCGTATGCATTTCGCTTATAGGTATTTCGTTCTACGTGGTAGGCTGACAATGAGTAAACAATTTTTATAGTGCTCACATAGTTTACATTTGTCGTCGTGTAACTAGGGAAGGCTAAATCGCATGCTCTTAGGTAGCTTTTGTATTTTATTAAAATAAGGTAAATAGTTCCCTGGTAGATGACAGTGTTGTATCCTATGTGTCAGGATTCTTGTTGCTTAACTGTACTTTTCTGAAGGATGTGGTGACATTAGGCCATGAGTCACAAATGAGCGAGCTGTAGTAGGTTGGTGAGTTACGTAACAAATGGTAACATCGGGGGCATGTACCGTGGACATTAGTCGGGAATCTAACGAGAACCTCTCTTGGAGCTGCAGGGTGTGGAGTAAAAATAGATTAATAGTGGAACAGGATGTGAGAATATGTGCTTTCGGGCAAAGTTACAGGATGCTAGACAAGAAATGGAGAAGGGTGGAAGTTTGGGAACTGGTGGTTGGCAGTAAGGTCATTTAGCAAGAGAGAGTGCTCCGATTGTTTCATTTTGAATGTTGAAAATAGATTTAGCCAGCTTTGAGAGTCATGTGGACAGCAGTTTTCGGTAGTTTTAGGAGCAGGTAAGATGCAGCAGACACCCAACATTGTTAGGATGCCTAAGTTAGAAAGAAAAATTACGAAGAGGAGGATTCTGCTGCTAGGCAGCAGTCATGGGCATTGTGTAAGCCCTCAGATGCAGGGGATATTAGGTAACTAGTCTCAGTAACGCAAGATAATATTTAGGGGCTTTTTGTATGGACTTTACCAAAGAGACTCAGGTAGTAATAGTGGGAGGGGCTGAGAAGCGTCTTGGCAAGGACTAGATTTATGACATAAGAGATAACTGGGACTTAATTGTTACTAAATCTAGGACCACTAATGAGCACTTTATACAGCTTTTCCAGCGTTACGACCTTCTCTACGTTGAGGGTGCTGAGAGGTGAGTTAATCCGCGTCTTGAGATGAAGCTGATTACTGCAGGAAAGGCACAAATTCCCGGTGGTGCCAATTGAAAGTATCCATAGTTAAGGCTATACTGGGCAATGGAATGTGCTTGGGAAGGTAGTGTTGCTGAAGACTACAAGTAACAGTGTAGTAGGAGATTCTGGCCTCACTCGAGGCCAATCCGTTGACGGAGTGTAGAAGGTGCAGACCTATTTTAAATTGAAGTCAGGTAAGATGTATCCCCGCTTGAGGAAGTTTGGTTCAGAGCTGGAAGTTACTTCAATGAAAGTGGACTGCATATCAGAAGCCGCAATATGCTTATTTCAGAAAAATATTAGGGAATTCAAGCGTAAAGCTGATGAACTGCTAACACATTTTGACATCGAAATTATTTATATCTGACAGCATCATTTATGTAGCGAAGAAGTACTAAGGCCTCTTTGGAGGCGTACATCTTACCTATTTCTAAGCGAAGGGTTCGTTGTAGAAGGGAGGAGTTATCTTTTATGAAAAATGAGATGCTTATTTCGAAAGCGATTACATATCAAATATCTGACGGAGACGAAGTTCAAGGAAAAAACTTTCTGTTACAAGACTCTGCATATCCCTCCGTTCAGGCAATTAGGTTTTCCCCTCCAGGCTTAAGGCTGTTGTTCGGTTCTTAAGCAAGAAGAAGAGGTCTAATGGAAGGCTTTCTTGGAAGTACCTCTTTCAAGAAATTGTAGAGAAACGAAATGCTGCTATCTTCGGTGTGAGAATGATCTCCTCTGTCTCTCACTCGAAAACGCGAAAGGTTATAAATTTTGCTTACTTTTCGTCTATCATTTCGTATGGCGTTACATTTTGAGGAAACTCTGCGCAGTCATCAAGAATATTCTTAGCCCAGAAACGAACGGGTCAGACAAATACGCTGTGTCAATTTGGGAACTTCGTGTAGGCCGTTGTTCATGTGTACTGGAATTCCACCTCCGCCAAACCTGTTCATATATTCCGCCATGCGATTTGTTGTTGACAATATTGACTCATCCAGAAGTAACAGTAACATAGTGAACACCATGCGGAAAAACGATATGCACTCAGGCAACACTTTCTTAAATACTGAACAAAATGGTTCCCAGTATTCGTCAAGTTTCACTTTCAGTAGGCTTCCAGCCAAACTGAAAAAGTTGAAAGATTAACCCCAAGTATTTGAATATAAATTGAAATGTTTCCTTGTGGTACACAGTTTCTATCCTATACAGGAGTCCCTAGCAGTAGCTGATAATTTTTCTCTGTAATTTGTTACTTATTCATACGGGTTCTCATAATTTTTTTCGTGTCTTATTATTTATTTAATTGTTTTGTTTTTCAATTTTCTACTCACCACTCTGTAACATACACTATAGCCCCAAAGAACTGGTATAATCATGAGTATTCAAATACAGAGATATGGAAAGAGGCAGAATACGGCTCTGCGCTCGACAACTCCTTTATATGACAACAAGTGTCTGGCGCTGTTGTTACATCGGTTACTGCTGCTACAATGGTAGGTTATCAAGATTTAAGTAAGTTTGAACGTGATGTTATAGTCGGCGCACGAGCGATGGAACACAGAATCTCCGAGGTACCGACGTAGTGGGGAGTTTCCCTTGAGACCTTTTCACGATAGTACCGTGAATATCAGAAACCCGCTAAAACATCAAATCTCCGACATCACTGCGGCGGGAAAAAGATCCTGCAACAACGGGACCAACGACGACTGAAGAGAATCGTTCAACGTGAGAGAAGTACAGCCCTTCCGCAAATTTCTGCAGATTCAATGCTGGGCGATCAACAAGTGTCAGCGTGTGAATGATTAAACGAAACATCATCGATTTGGGCTTTCGGAGGCGAAGGCTCACTCTTGTTCCCTTCATGACTGCACGACACAAAGCTTTACGCCTCGCCTGGGCCCGTCAACGCCGACATTGGACTGTTGATCACTGGCAACATGTTGCTTGGTCGGACGAGTCTTGTTTCAGATTGTGAGGATGGACGTGTACGGTATGGAGACAACCTCATGAAAATATGAACCCTGCTTGTCATCAGGGGACTGTTCAAGCTGGTGGAGGCTCTGTAATGGTTTCGGGAGTGCGCAGTTGGAGTGATATGGGGCCCTGATACGACTAGGTACGACTCTGACAGATGACACGTACGTAAGCATCCTGTCTGATCATCTGCATACATTCGTGTCAATTGTGCATTGCGACGGACTTCGGCAATTCTAGCAGGACTAAGCGACAGTCCACAGGTCCAGAATTGCTACAGAGTGGCTCCAGGAACACTCTTCTGAGTTTAAACACATCCGTTGGCCACCAAACTCCCCAGATATTAACATTATTGAGCATATCTGAGACCCCTTGCAACGTGCTGTTCAGAAGAGAGCTCCACCCTCTCGTACACTTTCCTATTTATGGACAGCCCTGTAGGAATCGCGGTGTCAGTTCCCTCCAGAACTACTTCAGACATTAGCCGAGTCCATGCCACGTCATGTTGTGGCAATTCTGTGCGCTCGTGGGGACCCTACACGATATTAGTCACGTGTACCAGTTTCAAAAATAGTTCAAATGGCTCTGAGCACTATGGGACTTAACAGCTGAGATCATCAGTCGCCTAGAACTTAGAAATAATTAAACCTAACTAACCTAAGGACATCACACACATCCATACCCGAGGCAGAATTCGAACCTGCGACCGTAGCGGTCGCTCGGGCTCCAGACTGTAGCGCCTAGAACCGCACGGCCACTCCGGCCGGCAGTTTCTGTGGCTTTTCACTGTAAATACTGAGTTTCCCGTTGTACAAGTAGGCTTAGCTCACAAGATCCTACATAACTTAATAAATAAATAGATAAGGTTACAAAATGTTGTGGCATTTGCGAACATTATTAACATCAGCTGTTTTAGACATGGAAATCATACATGTTTGCGGCATATGAAAGCTGATGCTGGACCGGGACTCGAACCGGGGTTTCCCGGTTTTCACGAGCGATAAGCCTTACTATCTCGGCTGCCTGCACACGCTTCCAGGACCGATTCAAACTGCCATATGCCACAGTGTCTACGTGCGCGCTGCTCGCAGCTTACCTGGATTCCCGCAACAGGGTACTGCTGTAGTCGTTTGACCGTCTAGGTTCTAACACTTATTACAATGTCTGTTCCTTCAGACATACACTATGTGAGCAAAAGTATCCGGACAACTGGCTGAAAATTATTTACAAGTTCGCGGTGTCCTCCATCGGTATTGTTGAAATTAACGATGGTGTTGGCCCACCCTTAGCCTGATGACAGCTTCCACTCTCGCAGGCACACGTACAATCAGATGCTGGAAGGTTTCTTGGTGAATAGCAGCGCATTCTGCACGGAGTGCTGCACTGAGGAGATGTTTCGGTCGGTGAAGCCTGGCACGAAATCGGCGTTCCAAAACATCCAAAAGGTATTCAATAGGATTCACGTCAGGACTCTGTGTAAGCCAGTCCATTACAGGGATGTAATTGTCGTGTCAGCACTCCACCACAGGTCGTGCGCTATGAACAGGTGCTCGATCGTGTTGAAAGATGCATTCGCCATCCCCAATTTGCTCTTCAATAGCAGGAAGCAAGACGGTTCTTAAAACATCAACGTACGCCTGTGGTGTGATAGTGCCACGCGAAACAACTAGGGGTGCAAGCCCTCTCCATAAGAAACACGACCACACCATAACACCACCGCCTCCGAATTTTACTGTTGGCACTGCACACACTGACAGATGAGGTTCACCGGGCATTCGCAATACCCACACCCTGCCATCGGACCGCCACATTGTGTACCGTGATTCGTCACTCCACGCAAGGTTCTTCCACTGTTCAGTTGTCCAATGTCTACGCTCCTTACAGCAAGCGAGGCGTCGTTAGGCATTTTGAGGCGTCATATGTGGTTTATGAGCAGCCACTTGACCACGCAATCCTAGTTTTCTCACCTCCCGCTTAACTGTCATAGTACTTGCAGTGGATCCTGATGCAGTCTGAAATTCCTGTGTGATGATCTGGATAGATGTCTGCCTATTACACATTACGACCCTCTTCAACTGTCAGCTGTCTCTGTCTGTCAACAGACGAGGTCGGCCTGTACTCTTTTATGTTGTACGTGTCCCTTCACGTTTCCACTTCACTATCACATCGGAAACAGTGGACCTAGGGATGTTTATTAGTGTGGAAATGTTGCTTACAGACGTATGACACAAGTGACACCCAATCACCTGACGACATTCGAAGTCCGTAAGTTCCGTGGAGCGCCTCATTCTGCTCTCTCACGGTGTCTAGTGACTACTGAGGTCGCTGCTGTGGAGTACCTGGCAGTAGGCTGCAGCACAATATACCTAATATGAAAAACGTATGTTTTTGTGAGTGTCCGGATACTTTTGATCACATAGTGTACTTGCATGTCTCCTATTCTAGTGGCGAGGCATATAGTATGGGGTATATGTTATCATTAGGTGAATGTTCCTTGTGTATTAGATAGGTCCATTAATTCACTTGCGAGAAACTCTTGGTCGATGGTATTTTTGCATTTTTCGTGTGGCTTCAACCCGATCATCATCTTCCACGAGAGGGATGGAAGTTTTTTAGCAAGTGTCCGAAAACCCTTTAAGGGCACAATCAAAATCTCATATTACATTCTTGGCAACAAAATCTCCTGTTTTAGATCTAACTGAAATTTTATTTGTACCATGAGCTCCTCCCCTCATGAATTCACAGTGTGCTCCCTTCGAAAGCTATGGGACGCTCTGCCTAGGTATATCACCTAATAACCAATAACCATTGATATTTCTTAGTACATAACTCAGTCATTTATAGCTTAGCTTGTCTAGTTGCTGTGATAGCTACAAACCCAAAAAGCAAACCTACATAATTTTTCTGACGCCATATGAGATGTTGGTAAGCGTCTAAATTCGTTCTTAGAGGAAGCTGTGAAAGTCTTCTAATGAGAGAACAGGTGTCATAGCTTTCTGTAAAGGCCTGCCGTCAAGATTAATTGATTAAGTAAAACTGCAGTGTCTGACGAGGCTGCCACAAAAGCCATTGGATCTGGTCGCATCGGCAGAAGAGTTTAACAGCTCACGTTATAGTTGTGTACTACTTAGTCGAAATGGTCTCCTGTGTACTGGAGTGTAGGATGAAGAAAATCATTTCTTTTATTTTGGAATGCTTTCCGGTGATACGTTTGCTGCTGCAAGGAGGGGCAGCTTTAAACATCTTAAACACCTTGTTCCCGCGGAAAGAACAAATTGATAGAAACACTCATTAGTGTTCAACCTCAAATTTTCTCCTTTTTACTATGACTGGCAGTCTCGCTGACGAATACGCGAAAAAATGATACAAATAATTTGTATCAAACTACGAGTAATTACAAGTACTAAAGCTTCTCCAACAAAGACTGATTGTTCTACGTTCTTATGTATTTCCTTGGATTCCTGCAATGTCACCAAATAGAAGAAAAAGGGTGATACAGCCTCACAGACAAAGGAAGTCGGTGCGTACTAATCTTTAAGAGCTAAAAAATTTCAAATGTGTGTGAAATCTTATGGAATTTAACTGCTAAGGTCATCGGTCATCAGTCCCTGAGCTTACACACTACTTAATCTAAATTATCCTCAGGACAAACACACACATCCGTGCCCGAGGGAGGACTCGAACCTCCGTCGGGACCAGCCGCACAGTCCATGACTGCAGCGCCCTAAACCGCACGGCTAATCCCAAGCGGCTTTAAGAGATATTAATTCAGTCATTCATTTCAGTCTCATGCTTGCCACACGAAACGTATTCTTCGATTAGAACTAAGTCTCTTTCAAAACACAGTACAATCAAATAATACCCCAGCCCTTACATGAGGTTGCTCGAATACTGCTCTCCTACAGATTGTAACTCATAATGACTATAAAAACTGACTTTGCAAACCGATATCGATCGCGCATCATCAACGCATTATGATCTCATACTGTGCCGACTTTAAAGCTATGTACTTGCTTCTTGTTATCGAATCTGACCAGATATTAGTATATCCTACACATCAGTACTTTACGATTTTATGAGTCGCCAATCTCGATTTGGAACTCATGAGTGACGGTGCGTCTAGCTTACACTGAAAAATACGCAAACACGAATACAATTCTCATCAGTGTCACGCAAATGCAGATCTCAACACACAAGTTCGCACTTCATGCCGAGTATCAAGTCAGTTTGCATCCCATGTCTGTTCTTGAGAGAATGATGTACATTATTCCTGACTTTCCTATCATCTTAAGCCACTAATGGGATCAGACGGAAATCCGTTTTCCCAAGCCTCTGCTGAGTTTTTCCCTCTCTACCGCCAGGCTCTCATTCTCCCTCTCCCTCTATCTATAAATCTCTCAAGCTCATAAACGTGCTATTCTAAGCAAGTATATTTCTCTTCAAATGGAAGAACGGGAAAATCATCATAATGAAGGAAATTTAAAGTTAGCAACCTGTCAGCGACGAGATGATTAGATACGGAGCACAAGATACGATAGGGGAAAGAAGCTGATCGTGTTCTTTTGATAGGTACCTTCCCAGTATGGCCTTATGTGATATGAAGGAAGAATATAAAACGGAGATCTGGATGTCCGGCAGGGAATCTGAGCCTCCTTCCCTCCGACTACAAGTCCAATGCTTTATCACTTCCCCACGTAGTTTAGTTAAGTCATAAAATCCGAAAACCAGTCCTCTTCGGAATAATGGTAGGCCATTCAGCTACAACTGTTGCTGCAACTTACATGACCCAGCTCATCTGTATAGTATAACTATTTCTGCTGCAGTCATTTACACTCATTTAACACGATTCCACTCATGAAACTTCTGGCTCTTTGATTGTATTAGTTACTTGTTTCGATTTTTACATTGTCGTAACTCTTGTTACCTAATTACGTCCATTCATTTTCTCATTCTGTGAACTGGTCTGAACATTCGCTTTGTCTGTGGCGAACATTCATTCCTGCACGGTGGCCCCACCTCCTCTCCTCGCCCCTCCCCCGCCCCCACCCCCCCACACACAAACAAATTCTCCTATACTGCCCACCCACAGTCACCCACACACTCACCGACACACACACACAAACATACACACACACACACATCGCGCTGAAGAGAGTTGCATATACTTACTGACGTTTACATCGGCATAGCTCATAAAATATTCCACCTCCAAACTGGTAAAAAACCTCCATTCTGGCCAATTATCACCGGAACCGATGACGGCAGCACAGGCAATCCCGGCACGCACTGTGCTCACATACACTTGAAAACGATGCCGTGCCCTCGACGTTGCCATAAAGTTTGAGAAATTCCCCGTGTGAGCTGAACCTTCATTTCTGCCCACTCCGCTCGCCATTTCGACGCGGAAAGCAAAATGTTACGGTCCGTAATGCAAGAAATCAGTAATTACGGGCGCGGCCATTCTTCACGCCTGGGCGACACGTGCGCGCCCAGTTCTCGCCTTCTACCGATCCCAGCTGCTGCCCACTCACTCAGCTGTCTGACCTCACTCGCTAAACGCTCTGACGTTACTTCTATTTAGGGTCTCACGTCGGTGCCTCTTCGAGAGAAGAGGTGGTGACTTCTCTGAGTGGATGCCTGAGTAAATAATACTGAACACAAAAGCAACTGACAACAAAGGGAAAGGGAAAGTATACTTACAGTTTTGTCATCTAGCTAACAGTGAGATCATTAGCCGAGCCGGCCAGAGTGGCCGAGCGGTTCTAGGCGCTACAGTCTGGAACCGCGTGACCGCTACGGTCGCAGGTTCGAATCCTGCCTCGGGCATGGATGGATGTGTACGATGTCCTTAGCCTAGTTAGGTTTAAGTAGTTCTAAGCTCTAGGGGACTGATGACGTCAGAAGTTAAGTCCTGTAGTGCTCAGAGCCATTTCAGAGCCATTAGCCAAGCTGAGCGGATTTTGAGAGAAGATGAAGTTCGTAGCACTAGGTTTAAGATTATTGAAAACTATTTACTAACGATCGACTGTGAGAATGGGAATATTAGCTTTGTGTATGTTTTTAGTGCGACGTACAGTTTATAATAAGAAAATGATGCCCCAGAAGTATAGGAGTATGTATCCCATATTTTTGTGAGCGAACAAATAATGTCATTAATGAATTACACATCATCGCCAAGATGGCTATTTCCGTTAAAACAAAGTCTTTCGTGGTAAATGCCTGCCTTTGTATGCATAAATACTCATAAATGGTGAAACTGGCGGCAAAAAGTCGCCAGAGCCTGGCAACCTATCATCCCAGATGGTTCTTCCTGAACTCGTTTCAAAGACACAGTTAAGTTTGTCACAAAGCGTTGCTACTCTGGTCAGTTTACCTTTTTTTACGGAGATCAAAGGCCGTCTTAAGCAGGACTCGAGAGTAAATGTCAGCCTCAATTTTAAGTGGAGTGCCCAAAAAATATTAATGCCGTGAGTCTTCCTGATTCTAAAAATATATGCTGAAAGTACCTTATCATTTTCGTGTTTAAATACCTTTCCGAAGCAGATGCGGTTCGTGAATGCCTAGCTATCACACTACTGCCAAACACAAAATCCTGCCTACACTGTCTCATTATTCAAGTTTGGTGCCGCTGTTCTGTACTCTGAAGGATCTCCTCCATCTATCAAATTTGACAGGTATTATAAATGTTTGCATAATGCTGGAACAGCCGTCAATGAAGCATCTATGCAGAGTGCAGCGGGAGAAACTAGATATTTGTCAATCAACAGATACTATTTCTGCATTGCACGGGCAGCGGCAGAAGGGAGGCCATACATAGCTGAATGGACGTGTCACACTTACCTCTGTAGACATAGGTAAGTTGCTGTACTATGACTGTCTGACAAAACACAGCCAAAGTTGCACCAGTAAGGTAAATGAATACAAACGGGACAAAAGTCTTGAAGGTTTCAGTAGTGGTATGGAAAGCAAGGGGTCAGTCTCTTGTTTTGGTAGGTCAATTGCTAGACGTGATGTGCTATGCACTCACTACGTTGGTGATGGTAACTCTAAGGGCTTCAGCAGTATTGTGGCTGCTAAACCAAACGGTGAAACTGACATTTTAAGAAATTAACACTATAAGAGTATGGGGGCAAGACTTAGGAAACTGCAAGGATGTGACAGGGAAAAATTCTATGATGGCAAAGCAGTTGGTGAACAAGGCAAACTCACCAAATCAGATATAGGACACCTCACAGGGGATTATGGTCTAGCCTTCAGGAGAAACAGCAAAAATTTCAATGAGATGAGATAAACAATTTGGCCAATTCTGTTTCACAGAATGTCCATTGATGAGAATCCACAGCAGGACTTCTGCCAGAAGCAAACTCTTCATGGTGCAAGTATGATAGGAGTTAAGCGAATGGACAAAAACATACACATGCACACCCCATGACAGAAATAGTTGTGGTAGAACTAAAGCCAATATACAGAGATCTTTCAGGTTCTTAACTCCGGGAAAAAATTTACATGGCAAAACACAGAATCCGAACGAAAGCTCCAATATTTGAATTAGGGAATGCTTGCCAAAAACTGTTATTGTTGGCATGTGAGCTTTTCAGGATGGTATGGTGGACGCCACAATATGTTTTAATGATGGAGTAACAACTAGATTAAAAATCATGAACAGACTAGTCATCAAAACTGGGGACAACATGAAAAGTCGGCTGTTACGAGTGGACAGGCAACGCGTCTCTGAAGCTGAAAAGGCTGCTGAAAGCACGACAAATGAGGCCAGAATAACAAGGGGAAAAAAGTAAGGAAAAGGAAACGGACACTCAGAATCAACAAGATTATGGAGCTGGAATATATAGACATGTTATCACTGATAAGGAAATGATATGAAAATCTTTAGTTTCAATTTCCCGTAATCAGCGTTATAGCATACTTACGTCTCATTATCTCATTCACTATTAAAGGTACAACAAGAAAATTTTCCGTGAGTAATATTATAGTGCTTGCCTACACAGTGAACTACATTATTCCACAATGTATTAAACATTTTAAGCTGGGCGATGTAACATGTTCTTACATTAATAGGAGAAAAAATTAACTCCAAAAAACATTTTTTTACTGTCAAAAACAACAAATTGGTAAATATTCCTGATCTGCTGTTACAACATGTTAATAATTTAAAGTAAACAATCTGTTTGGACCTTTTATTCTGAATAGTGTGGAAATACAGCGTACCTAAAATAAAAATTACGCCTAATGTTCACTCCACTATATATTCCGAAGTTTAAAATTTTCTTCTTCACGTAGAAGATACAATATACTGATTATCTGGTTTAAGTTTCATTCCAATATCTATTAAGGTTTTTTAGGTGTTAAATATCATAATACAAATCAAAACTATGGGTAATTATGTCCAGATCCCAATAAGCTGTTTCCCAAGAGAATAAGACGCCCTTGTGATCGGTATAGCCACCCTCCGAAACACAAGCACCTCCACCTTACTGCTGAAGCGTCAGATGCGTAAGGAAGCCCACACGCTTTCAAACCCTAAACACTACAGTCATCTTACTGTTCGATAGTCGACATAGCTCATTTAGCTAAAATAAACATAAGACCTCCAACTACGATCGACACCGAGTCACAAGGTTATCTGTGCTGCCGGTCAGGTAACAAAAAAGGTTTTATTGTCGTTGTATCATTGTTTGACGATATCTCTCCCGTTCACCCGTTTATCTAGTGTCTTTACTCATTTCATGTGATTCCTATCCTACACTTACCGAACTAGGGTTATTGTACTCCCATTGTGAAAAGCTTAAACGCTTTTTGCAACCTGTTTTAGAGCAATTACGTTTGTCAGACAGTGCGCTTCTTTGTATATGTAATTGAGGATTTCAACACGTAATTTTACTTCAGTTTAAATTTGGCTCTTATCTGAGTAGTTTTGTAATCTCCCCATCTGCCCCTTTAATTCTTATAGTAGGTTTAATCGTATAAACTGTAATGAAGCGAAAGTCAGTGGTTGATTCACCTGCCAGTAGGAAGTGTAAGATGGCAGCTAGGTTACGGTCCGCTATCTACATCTACATCTACATCCATACTCCGCAAGCCACATAACGGTGTGTGGCGGAGGGTACCTTGAGTACCTCTATCGGTTCTCCCTTCTATTCCAGTCTCGTATTGTTCGTGGAAAGAAGGATTGTCGGTATGCCTCTGTGTGGGCTCTAATCTCTCTGATTTTATCCTCATGGTCACTTCGCGAGATATACGTAGGAGGGAGCAATATACTGCTTCACTCTTCGGTGAGGGTATGTTCTCGAAACTTTGACAAAAGCCCGTACCGAGCTACTGAGCGTCTCTCCTGCAGAGTCTTCCACTGGAGTTTATCTATCATCTCCGTAACGCTTTCGCGATTACTAAATGATCCTGTAACGAAGCGCGCTGCTCTCCGTTGGATCTTCTCTATATCTTCTATCAACCCTATCTGGTACGGATCCCACACTGCCGAGCAGTATTCAAGCAGTGGGCGAACAAGCGTACTGTAACCTACTTCCTTTGGTTTCGGATTGCATTTCCTTAGGATTATTCCAATGAATCTCAGTCTGGCATCTGCTTTACCAACGATCAACATTATATGATCATTCCATTTTAAATCACTCCTAATGCGTACTCCCAGATAATTTATGGTATTAACTGCTTCCAGTTGCTGACCTGCTATTTTGTAGCAAAATGATAATGGATCTATCTTTCTGTGTATTCTCAGCACATTACACTTGTCTACATTGAGATTCAATTGCCATTCCCTGCACCATGCGTCAATTCGCTACAGATCCTCCTGCATTTCAGTACAATTTTCCATTGTTACAACCTCTCGATACACCACAGAATCTTCTGCAAAAAGCCTCAGGGAACTTCCGATGTCATCCACCAGGTCATTTATGTATATTGTGAATGGCAACGGTCCCATGACACTCCCCTGCGGCACACTTGAAATCACTCTTACTTCGGAAGACTTCTCTCCATTGAGAATGACATGCTGCGTCCTGTTATCTAGGAACTCCTCAATACAATCACACAATTGGTCTGATAGTCCATATGCTCTTAGTTTGTTCATTAAACGACTGTGGGGAACTGTATTGAACGCCTTGCGGAAGTCAAGAAACACGGCATCTACCTGTGAACCCGTGTCTATGGCCCTCTGAGTCTCGTGGACGAATAGCGTGAGCTGGGTTTCACATGACCGTCTTTTTCGAAACCCATGCTGATTCCTACAGAGTAGATTTCTAGTCTCCAGAAAAGTCATTATACTCGAACACAATACGTGTTCTAAAATTCTACAAGTGATCGACGTTAGAGATATAGGTCTATAGTTCTGCACATCTGTTCGACGTCCCTTCTTGAAAACGGGGATGACCTGTGCCCTTTTCAATCCTTTGGAACGTTACGCTCTTCTAGAGACCTACGGTTCACCGCTGCAAGAAGGGGGGCAAGTTCCTTCGCGTACTCTGTGTAAAATTGGACTGGTATCCCATCAGGTCCAGAGACCTTTCCTCTTTTGAGCGATTTTAATTGTTTCTCTATCCCTCTGTCGTCTATTTCGATATCTATAAGGCAGGTTGCCAGTTAATAAGACCCCTGAGAACGAGGGGAGACAGAACTAGCGTTTAGGGGCCCGCACTCTAAACACTGAAGCGCCAAAGAAACTGGCATAGGCACGCGTAGTCAAATACAGAGGTATGTAAACGGGCGGAATATGGCGCTGCGGTCGGCAACTCCCATATAAGACAACAAGCGTCTGGCGTTGTTGTTAGACCGGTTACTGCTGCTACAATTGTAGGTTATCAAGATTTACGTGAGTTTGCACGTGATGTTATAGTTGGTGCACGAGCGATGGGTCACAGAATCTCTGAGGTAGCGATTAAGTGGGGACCATTTCACGAGTGTACCGTGAATATCAGGAATCCGCCAACCAACGACGACAGAAGAGAATCAATGCTGGGCCATCAACAAGTGTCATCATGCGAACCACTCAACGAAACATCATCGATATGAGCTTTCGAACCCGAAGGCCCACTCATGAACCTTTGATGACTGCACGACGTGGAGCTTGATGCATCGTCTGGGCCCGTCAACACTGACATTGGACTGTTGATGACTGGAAACATGTTGCCTGATCTCGTTCCAGATTGTATTAAGCGGATGGACGTGAACCGGTATGGAGACGTCCTCATGAGTACATGACCCCTGTATGTCAGCAGGGAACTGATCAAGCTGGTGGAGGCTCTGTAATGGCGCGGGGCGTGTGTGGTAGGAGTAATACGGGTCCTCTAGTACGTCTAGATACAAGTCTGACAGATAACACATACGTAAGCATCCTGTCTGATCACTTGCATCCATTCATGTCCATTGTGCATTCCGACAGACTCGGGCAATTCTAGGAGGACAATGTGACACCTCACAAGTCCAGAATTGCTACAGAGTGGCTCTAGGAACACTCTTCTTAGTTTAAACACTTCCGCTGGCCACCAAACTCCCCAGACATTAACATTACTGAGAATATCTGGGATGACCTGCAACTTATTGTTCAGAAGAGATCCCCACCCTCTCTACTCTTACGGATTTATGGACAGCCCTACAGGATTCACAGTGTGAGTTGCCTCCAGCACTACTTCAGACATTAGTAGAGCCCATGCCATGTCGTGCTGCGGCACTTCTGCGTGCTCGCGGGGGCGTTACGCGGTATTATGTAGGTGTAGCAGTTTCGTTGGCTCTTCAGTGTATATGCTTCCGTGATCGGCCGTATGAACACAGTTCTTGGTATGACTTGCGCTACCTCGGTCGACAGTCGCAACAGTGACCATCAATGCATGACATGAGCCAAGAAACCTTACAACTCCAAAGAATTTCTTGCAAGAAATACAGAAAATGATTGAAAAGCACAGTGGTCACAGTCCTAGAGCGTGATTTACATGGGTGGTATATGCCATCGGAGCGCAATATTTGTAGATCATAACTCATTTCCTACAGCTCTTCATAGTACACTGATTACGGGAACCACAATAAGAGTGGAAGTACCAGCATACAACATCAAACTCTTTCTTACACGAAATATTCGATTTCCATACACTAAGACTCACTTCGCTTTATATTCTCTCCTTGGAGCATAGCGTCTGGTTTCGCTGCCTTCCACATTCCAGGGAACAGGACTCTCAGCTTCTTGATATCAATCTCGAACACTAATTTATTAGTTCTTATACACCTAAGAGTTTGTTGGTTTAGGTCCGGACAGTTTGTAGGTCGGGAAATTTGTTACCTCATCCTATTTCCTATCCATCAGTTACTGCATCTGTTATTCTGAAGCCGAAATAAATTAACACTAAAATGAAGAGGAACCACGTCGTGCATAAAGTAAATCCTTCGTTGCACTGATAAAGGCACATTTTTCAGCACATTAGGTAGAGTATTCTGTAAAAATAAATGGTGACATCGCTCATTCAGACTGGATTGAAGAATATTTTACCCTATAGAACATTGGTGAAGAGCTGACCGAAACACCTTACGTGTATGTAGTTAATGAAGAGACTAGTGACAAACTGACTGTGTTATGAAGTGTGTACGCAAAGTAGTCACTAAGAAAAGCTGTACAGATGTTGAGATACGTAGGCCAGTCTGACAAAATGCCGGACAGACATATGTATCTCGTCATCAGTAAATATTTTGGAAATGTCTTGTTTATCTCATTGCACGCTAAGTGAATTTGCACAATCAAGCTTCTATTTGTATAGTATTTTAATTTCTCGTTGTATTCCATAGACGACTGATCAGAGGGTCAAATGGATGTTTGAAACTTTAGTTACATTAGTCTCAGTTTGATATAATGTTGTACGTGTAAACAGAAAAAAAAGGCAGGTGACTGGATCAAGTCAAACATTTTGTTGTATTTGTCATCCATGCTACTCTAGCTGGCGCGAGCCTCTTCATATCCGGAAACCTACTGCAACCTACATACTTCTGAATCTGTCAACTATATTCATCACTTCGTCTTCCTCCACGATTTTTAAAATCCACACTTTCCTTCAGTATGAAACTAGTGATCCATTGATGTCTTAGACTGTGTCCTATCAACCGATCGCTTCTTTTGGTAAGGCTGGGCCACAAACTCCTTGTCTCCCCAATTCTATT